>NC_091218.1:7810239-8110239 GCF_040958095.1 Procambarus clarkii | reverse complement strand
AACTCCCCTGCGTTTTCAAAATATCCCAAACATCCCAATTTCGAGGCCTGAGCTATATTTTGAAGCCAAATTCTGGCTCTTTGCACGTATTCGCAGTTTGAAAATACGACTTTTTATACCCAACATATGCCAAGAACTAAAAGCGGCACTGAGTCACATTTTGCACAAACTCCCCTGCAGTTTTCAAAATATCCCAAACATCCCAATTTCGAGGCCTGAACCATATTTTGGAGCCAAATTCTGGCTCTCTGCACGTATTCGCAGTTTGAAATTACGACTTTTTAAACCCAACATATGCCAAGTACTGAAAGCGGCAGTAAGTCACATTTTGCACAAACTCCCCTGCAGTTTTCAAAATATCCCAAATATCCCAATTACGTGGCCTGAGCCATATTTTGGAGCCAAATTCTGGCTCTCTGGACGTATTCGCAGTTTGAAATTACGACTTTTTTATACCCAACATATGCCAAGTACTGAAAGCGGTGTTTGGTTACATTTGTCCCAATCCCCCCTGCAATTTTCAAAATATCCCAAACATCCAAATTTCGAGGCCTTAGCCATATTTTGGAGCCAAATTTTGGCTCTCGGTACGTATTCGCAGTTTGAAATTACGAATTTTATACCCAACATATGCCAAGTACTGAAAGCGGTAGTGAGTCACATTTTGCACAAACTCCCCTGCAGTTTTCAAAATATCCCAAACATCCCAATTTCGAGGCCTGGGCCATATTTTGGAGCCAAATTCTGGCTCTATGCACGCATTCGCAGTTTGAAATTACGACTTTTTATACCCTACATATGCCAAGTTCTGAAAGCGGCAGTGAGTCACCTTTTGCACAAACTCCCCTGCAGTTTTTAAAATATCCCAAACATCCCAACTTCGAGGCCTGAGCCATATTTTGGAGCCAAATTCTGGCTCTCTGCACGTATTCGCAGTTTGAAATTACGATTTTTTTGTACCTAACGTATGCGAAGTACTGAAAGCGGCATTTGGTCACATTTGTCCCAAACCTTCCTACAGTTTTCAAAATATCCCAAACATCCCAATTTCGAGGCCTGAGCCATATTTTGGAGCCAAATTCTGGCTTTCTGCACGTATTTGCAGTTTGATATTACGACTTTTTATACCCAACATATGCCAAGTACTGAAAGCGGCATTTGGTCACATTTGTCCCAATCTCCCCTGCAGTTTTAAAATATCCCAAACATCCCAATTTCGAGGCCTTAGCCATATTTTGGAGCCAAATTTTGGCTCTCTGCATGTATTCGCAGTTTGAAATTACGATTTTTTATACCCAACATATGCAAAATACTGAAAGCAGCGTTTGGTCATATTTGTCCCAAACTCCCCTGCAGTTTTCAAAATATCCCAAACATCAAAATTTCGATTCCTGAGCCATATTTTGGAGCAAAATTCTGGCTCTCTGCACGTATTCGCAGTTAGAAATTCTGACTTTTTTATACCCCACATATGCAAAATACTGAAAGCAGCGTTTGGTAATATTTGCCCCAAACTCCCCTGGAGTTTTCAAAATGTCTCAAACATCCCAATTTCGAGGCCTGAGCCATATTTTGGAGCCAAATTCTGGCTCTCGGTACGTATTCGCAGTTTGAAATTACGACTTTTTATACCCAACATATGCTAAGTACTGAAAGCGGCAGTGAGTCACATTTTGCACAAATTCCTATGCAGTTTTGAAAATATCCCAAATATCCCAATTTCGAGGCCTGAGCCATATTTTGGAGCCAAATTCTGGCTCTCTGCACGTATTCGCAGTTTGAAATTACGACTTTTATACCCAACATATGCCAAGTAGTGAAAGCGGCAGAGAGTCACATTTTGCACAAACTCCCCTGCAGTTTTCAAAATATCCCAAATATCCCAATTTCGAGGCCTGAGCCATATTTTGGAGCCAAATTCTGGCTCTCTGCACGTATTCGCAGTTTGAAATTACGACTTTTATACCCAACATATGCCAAGTAGTGAAATCGGCATTTGGTCATATTTGTCTCAAACTCCCCTGCAGTTTTCAACATATCCTAAACATCCCAATTTCGAGGCCTGAGCCATATTTTGGAGCCAAATTCTGGCTCTCTGCATGTATTCGCAGTATGAAACTGCGACTTTTTTATACCCAACATATGCCAAGTACTGAAAGCAGCGTTTGGTCATATTTGTCCAAAATTCCGCTGCAGTTTTCAAAATATCCCAAACATCCCAATTTCAAGGCCTGAGCCATATTTTGGAGCCAAACTCTAGCTCTTTGCACGTATTCGCAGTTTAATATTTCGACTTTTTATACCCAACATATGCCAAGTACTGAAAGCGGCAGTGAGTCACATTTTGCACAAACTCCACTGCAGTTTTCAAAATATCCCAAATATCCCAAATTCCAGGCCTGAGCCATATTTTGGAGCCAAATTCTTGCTCTCTGCACGTATTCGCAGTTTGATATTACAAATTTTTATACCCAACACATGCCAAGTACTGAAAGCAGCAGTGAGTCACATTTTGCACAAACTCCCCTGCAGTTTTCGAAATATCCCAAACATTCCAATCTCGAGGCCTGAGCCGTATTTTGGAGCCAAATTCTGGCTCTTTGCACGTATTCGCAGTTTAATATTTCGACTTTTTATACCCAACATATGCCAAGTACTGAAAGCGGCAGTGAGTCACATTTTGCACAAACTCCACTGCAGTTTTCAAAATATCCCAAATATCCCAAATTCCAGGCCTGAGCCATATTTTGGAGCCAAATTCTTGCTCTCTGCACGTATTCGCAGTTTGATATTACGAATTTTTATACCCAACACATGCCAAGTTCTGAAAGCAGCAGTGAGTCACATTTTGCACAAACTCCCCTGCAGTTTTCGAAATATCCCAAACATCCCAATTTCGAGGCCTGAGCCATATTTTAGAGCCAAATTCTGGCTCTCTGAACGTATTCGCAGCTTGAAATTACGACATTTTTATACCCAACATATGCGTAGTACTGAAAGCGGCGTTTGGTCACATTTGTCTCAAACCTCCCTGCAGTTTTCAAAATATCCCAAACATTCCAATATCGAGGCCTCAGCCATATTTTGGTGCCAAATTCTGGCTCTTTGCACGTATTCGTAGTTTGATATTACGACTTTTTATACCCAACATATGCCAAGTACTGAAAGCGGTACTGAGTCACATTTTGCACAAACTCCCCTGCGTTTTCAAAATATCCCAAACATCCCAATTTCGAGGCCTGAACCATATTTTGGAGCCAAATTCTGGCTCTCTGCACGTATTCGCAGTTTGAAATTACGACTTTTTAAACCCAACATATGCCAAGTACTGAAAGCGGCAGTAAGTCACATTTTGCACAAACTCCCCTGCAGTTTTCAAAATATCCCAAATATCCCAATTACGTGGCCTGAGCCATATTTTGGAGCCAAATTCTGGCTCTCTGGACGTATTCGCAGTTTGAAATTACGACTTTTTTATACCCAACATATGCCAAGTACTGAAAGCGGTATTTGGTTACATTTGTCCCAATCCCCCCTGCAATTTTCAAAATATCCCAAACATCAAAATTTCGAGGCCTTAGCCATATTTTGGAGCCAAATTTTGGCTCTCGGTACGTATTCGCAGTTTGAAATTACGAATTTTATACCCAACATATGCCAAGTACTGAAAGCGGTAGTGAGTCACATTTTGCACAAACTCCCCTGCAGTTTTCAAAATATCCCAAACATCCCAATTTCGAGGCCTGGGCCATATTTTGGAGCCAAATTCTGGCTCTATGCACGCATTCGCAGTTTGAAATTACGACTTTTTATACCCTACATATGCCAAGTTCTGAAAGCGGCAGTGAGTCACCTTTTGCACAAACTCCCCTGCAGTTTTTAAAATATCCCAAACATCCCAACTTCGAGGCCTGAGCCATATTTTGGAGCCAAATTCTGGCTCTCTGCACGTATTCGCAGTTTGAAATTACGAATTTTTATACCCAACATATGCCAAGTACTGAATGTGGCGTTTGGTCACATTTGTCCCAAACCTCCCTGCAGTTTTCAAAATATCCCAAACATCCCAATTTCGAGGCCTGAGCCTTATTTTGGAGCCAAATTCTGGCTCTCTGCACGTATTCGCAGTTTGAAATTACGAATTTTTATACCCAACATATGCAAAGAACTGAAAGCGTCAGTGAGTCACATTTTGAACAAACTCCCCTGCAGTTTTAAAAATATCCCAAATATCCCAATTTCGAGGCCGAATATATATTTTGGAGCCAAATTCTGGCTCTCTGCACGTATTCGCAGTTTGAAATTACGACTTTTTATACCCAACATATGGGAAGTACTGAAAGCAGCGTTTGGTCACATTTGTCCCAAACCTCCCTGCAGTTTT
The DNA here is from genome assembly GCF_040958095.1 of Procambarus clarkii. NCBI lineage: Eukaryota > Metazoa > Arthropoda > Malacostraca > Decapoda > Cambaridae > Procambarus > Procambarus clarkii. The sequence goes on along the minus strand of NC_091218.1, from coordinate 8,105,855 downwards.
CAAAATATCCCAAACATCCCAATTTCGAGGCCTGAGCCATATTTTGGAGCCAAATTCTGGGTCTCTGCACGTATTCGCTGTTTGAAATTACGACTTTTTATACCCAACTTATGCGAAGTACTGAAAGCGGCGTTTGGTCACATTTGTCCCAAACCTCCCTGCAGTTTTGTAAATATCTCAAACATCCCCATTTCGAGGCCTGAGCCATATTTTGGAGCCAAATTCTGGCTCTTTGCACGTATTCGCAGTTTGATATTACGACTTTTATACCCAACATATGCCAAGTACTGAAAGCGGCGTTTGGTCATATTTGTCCCAAACTCCCCTGCAGTTTTTAAAATATCCCAAACATCCCAATTTCGAGGCCTGAGCAAAATTTTGGAGCCAAACTCTGGCTCTCTGCACGTATTTGCAGTTTGAAATTACGACTTTTTTATACCCAACATATGCCAAGTACTGAAACCGGCGTTTGGTCATATTTGTCCCAAACTCCCCTGCAGTTTTCAAAATATCCCAAACATCCCAATTTCAAGGCCTGAGCCATATTTTGGAGCAAAATTCTGGCTCTATGCAAGTATTCACAGTTTTAAATTACGAATTTTTATACCCAACATATGCGAAGTACTGAAAGCGGCAGTGAATTACATTTTGTACAAACTCCCCTGCAGTTTTCAAAATATCCCAAACTTCTCAATTTCGAGGCCTGAGCCATATTTTTGAGCCAAATTTCTTCTCTCTGCCCGTATTCGCAGTTTGAAATTAAGACTTTTTATACCCAACATATGCGAAGTACTGCAAGTGGCGTTTGGTCATATTAGTCCCAAACTCCCCTGCAGTTTTCAAAATATCCCAAACATCCCAATTTCGAGGCTTGAGTAATATTTTGGAGCCAAATTCTGGCTCTCTGCACGTATTCGCAGTTTGAAGTTCCGACTTTTTATACCCAACATATGCCAAGTACTGAAAGCCGCAGTGAGTCACATTTTGCACAAACTCCCCTGCAGTTTTCAAAGTATCCCAAATATCCAAATTTCGAGGCCTGAGCCATATTTTGGAGTCAAATTCTGGCTCTTTGCACGTATTCGCAGTTTGAAATTACGAACTTTTATACCCAACATATGCCAAGTACTGAATGGGGCGTTTGGTTACATTTGTCCCAAACCTCCCTGCAGTTTTCAAAATATCCCAAACATCCCAATTTCGAGGCCAGAGCCATATTTTGGAGCCAAATCTGGCTCTCTGGACGTATTCGCAGTTTGAAATTACGACTTTTTTATACCCAATATATGCCAAGTACTGAAAGCGGCGTTTGGTTACATTTGTCCCAAACCTCCCTGCAGTTTTCAAAATATCTCAAACATCCCCATTTCGATGCCTGAGCCATATTTTGGAGCCAAATTCTGGCTCTTTGCACGTATTCGCAGTTTGATATTACGACTTTTTATACAAAACATATGCCAAGTACTGAAAGCGTCAGTGAGTCACATTTTGAACAAACTCCCCTGCAGTTTTAAAAATATCCCAAACATCCCAATTTCGAGGCCTGAGCCATTTTTTGGAGCCAAATTATGGCTCTCTGCACGTATTCGCAGTATGAAATTACGAATTTTAATACCCAACATATGCCAAGTACTGAAAGCGTCAGTGAGTCACATTTTGAACAAACTCCCCTGCAGTTTTAAAAATATCCCAAATATCCTAATTTCGAGGACGGAGCCATATTTTGGAGCCAAATTCTGGCTCTCTGCACGTATTCGCAGTTTGAAATTACGACTTATTATACCCAACATATGGGAAGTACTGAAAGCAGCGTATTTTCACATTTGTCCCAAACCTCCCTACAGTTTTCAAAATATCCCAAACATCCCAATTTCAAGGCCTGAGTCATATTTTGGAGCCAAATTCTGGCTCTCTGCACGTATTCGCAGTTTGAAATTACGTCTTTTTTATATACAACATATGCAAAATACTGAAAGCAGCATTTGGTCATATTTGTCCCAAACTCCGCTGCAGTTTTCAAAATATCCCAAACATCCAAATTTCGAGGCCTGAGCCATATTTTCGAGCAAACTTCTGGCTCTCTGCACGTATTCGCAGTTAGAAATTACAACTTTTTTATACCCCACATATGCAAAATACTAAAAGCAGTGTTTGGTCATATTTGTCCCAAACTCCCCTAGAGTTTTCAAAATATCTCAAACATCCTAATTTCGAGGCCTGAGCCATATTTTGGAGCCAAATTCTGGCTCTCGGTACGTATTCGCAGTTGGAAATTACGACTTTTTATTCCCAACATATGCCAACTACTGAAAGCGGCAGTGAATCACATTTTGCACAAACTCCCCTGCAGTTTTAAAAATATCACAAATATCCCAATTTCGAGGCCTGAGCCATATTTTGGAGCCAAATTCTGGCTCTCTGCACGTATTTGCAGTTTGAAATTACGACATTTTATACCCAACATATGCGAAGTACTGAAAGCGGCGTTTGGTCACATTTGTCCCAAACCTCCCTGCAGTTTTGTAAATATCTCAAACATCCCCATTTCGAGGCCTGAGCCATATTTTGGAGCCAAATTCTGGCTCTTTGCACGTATTCGCAGTTTGATATTACGACTTTTATACCCAACATATGCCAAGTACTGAAAGCGGCGTTTGGTCATATTTGTCCCAAACTCCCCTGCAGTTTTCAAAATATCCCAAACATCCCTATTTCGAGGCCTGAGCAAAATTTTGGAGCCAAACTCTGGCTCTCTGCACGTATTTGCAGTTTGAAATTACGACTTTTTTATACCCAACATATGCCAAGTACTGAAACCGGCGTTTGGTCATATTTGTCCCAAACTCCCCTGCAGTTTTCAAAATATCCCAAACATCCCAATTTCGAGGCCTGAGCCATATTTTGGAGCCAAATTCTGGCTCTATGCAAGTATTCACAGTTTTAAATTACGAATTTTTATACCCAACATATGCGAAGTACTGAAAGCGGCAGTGAATCACATTTTGTACAAACTCCCCTGCAGTTTTCAAAATATCCCAAACTTCTCAATTTCGAGGCCTGAGCCACATTTTTGAGCCAAATTCCTTCTCTCTGCCCGTATTCGCAGTTTGAAATTAAGACTTTTTATACCCAACATATGTGAAGTACTGAAAGTGGCGTTTGGTCATATTAGTCCCAAACTCCCCTGCAGTTTTCAAAATATCCCAAACATCCTAATTTCGAGGCTTGAGTAATATTTTGGAGCCAAATTCTGGCTCTCTGCACGTATTCGCAGTTTGAAGTTCCGACTTTTTATACCCAACATACGCCAAGTACTGAAAGCCGCAGTGAGTCACATTTTGCACAAACTCCCCTGCAGTTTTCAAAGTATCCCAAATATCCAAATTTCGAGGCCTGAGCCATATTTTGGAGTCAAATTCTGGCTCTTTGCACGTATTCGCAGTTTGAAATTACGAACTTTTATACCCAACATATGCCAAGTACTGAATGGGGCGTTTGGTTACATTTGTCCCAAACCTCCCTGCAGTTTTCAAAATATCCCAAACATCCCAATTTCGAGGCCAGAGCCATATTTTGGAGCCAAATCTGGCTCTCTGGAAGTATTCGCAGTTTGAAATTACGACTTTTTTATACCCAATATATGCCAAGTACTGAAAGCGGCATTTGGTCACATATGTCCCAAACCTTCCTGCAGTTTTGTAGATATCTCAAACATCCCCATTTCGAGGCCTGAGCCATATTTTGGAGCCAAATTCTGGCTCTTTGCACGTATTCGCAGTTTAATATTACGACTTTTTATACTCAGCATATGCCAAGTACTGAAAGCCGCAGTGAGTCACATTTTGCACAAACTCCCCTGCAGTTTTTAAAATATCCCAAACATCCCAATTTCAAGGCCTGAGCCATATTTTGAAGCCAAATTCTGGCTCTCTGCACGTATTCGCAGTTTGAAATTACGACTTTTTATACCCAACATATGCCAAGTACTGAAAGCGTCAGTGAGTCACATTTTCAACAAACTCCCCTGCAGTTTTCAAAATATCCCAAATATTCCAATTTCGAGGGGTGAGCCATATTTTGGAGCCAAATTCTGGCTCTCTGCACGTATTCGCAGTTTGAAATTACGATTTTTTTGTACCTAACGTATGCGAAGTACTGAAAGCGGCATTTGGTCACATTTGTCCCAAACCTTCCTACAGTTTTCAAAATATCCCAAACATCCCAATTTCGAGGCCTGAGCCATATTTTGGAGTCAAATTCTGGCTCTTTGCACGTATTCGCTGTTTGAAAATACGACTTTTTATACCCATCATATGCCAAGTACTGAAAGCAGCAGTGAGTCACATTTTGCACAAACTCCCCTGCAGTTTTCAGAATATCCCAAACATCCCAATTTCGAGGCCTGAGCCATATTTTGGAGTCAAATTCTGGCTCTTTGCACGTATTCGCAGTTTGAAAATACGACTTTTTATACCCAACATATGCCAAGTACTGAAAGCGGCGTTTGGTCGTATTTGTCCAAAACTCCCCTGTAGTTTTCAAAATATCCCAAACATCCCAATTTCGAGGCCTGAGCCATATTTTGGAGCCAAATTCTGGCTCTCTGCACGTATTTGCAGTTTGATATTACGACTTTTTATACCCATCATATGCCAAGTACTGAAAGCAGCAGTGAGTCACATTTTGCACAAACTCCCCTGCAGTTTTCAGAATATCCCAAACATCCCAATTTCGAGGCCTGAGCCATATTTTGGAGTCAAATTCTGGCTCTTTGCACGTATTCGCAGTTTGAAAATACGACTTTTTATACCCAACATATGCCAAGTTCTGAAAGCGGCGTTTGGTCATATTTGTCCCAAACCTCCCTGCAGTTTTCAAAATATCCCAAACATCCCAATTTCGAGGCCTGAGCCATATTTTGGAGCCAAATTCTTGCTCTCTGCTCGTATTTGCAGTTTGAAATTACGACTTTTTTATACCCAACATATGCCAAGTACTGAAAGCGGCGTTTGGTCACATTTGTCCCAAACCTCCCTGCAGTTTTCAAAATATCCCAAACTTCCCAATTTCGAGGCCTGAGCCATATTTTGGAGCCAAATTCCTGCTCTCTGCACATATTCGCAGTTTGAAATTACGACTTTTTATACCCAACATATGCGAAGTACTGAAAGTGGCGTTTGGTCATATTTGTCTCAAACTCCCCTGCAGTTTTCAAAATATCCCAAACATCCCCATTTCGAGCCCTGAGTAATATTTTGGAGCCAAATTCTGGCTCTCTGTACGTATTCGCAGCTTGAAATTACGAATTTTTATACCCAACATATGCGAAGTACTGAAAGCGGCAGTGAGTCACATTTTGCACAAACTCCCCTGCAGTTTTCAGAATATCTCAAACATCCCAATTTCGAGGCCTGAGCCATATTTTGGAACCAAATTCTGGCTCTCTACTCGTATTCGCAGTTTGAAATTACTACTTTTTATACCCAACATATGCCAAGTACTGAAAGCGGCGTTTGGTCACATTTGTCCCAATCTCCCCTGCAGTTTTAAAATATCCCAAACATCCCAATTTCCAGGCCTGAGCCATATTTTGGAGCCAAATTCTGCCTCTCTGCCCGTATTCGCAGTTTGAAATTACGACTTTTTTTTACCCAACATATGCAAAATACTGAAAGCAGCGTTTGGTCATATTTGTCCCAAACTCCCCTGCAGTTTTCAAAATGTCTCAAACATCCCAATTTCGAGGCCTGAGCCATATTTTGGAGCCAAATTCTGGCTCTCGGTACGTATTCGCAGTTTGAAATTACGACTTTTTATACCCAACATATGCTAAGTACTGAAAGCGGCAGTGAGTCACATTTTGCACAAATTCCTATGCAGTTTTGAAAATATCCCAAATATCCCAATTTCGAGGCCTGAGCCATATTTTGGAGCCAAATTCTGGCTCTCTGCACGTATTCGCAGTTTGAAATTACGACTTTTATACCCAACATATGCCAAGTAGTGAAATCGGCATTTGGTCATATTTGTCTCAAACTCCCCTGCAGTTTTCAACATATCCTAAACATCCCAATTTCGAGGCCTGAGCCATATTTTGGAGCCAAATTCTGGCTCTCTGCATGTATTCGCAGTATGAAACTGCGACTTTTTTATACCCAACATATGCCAAGTACTGAAAGCAGCGTTTGGTCATATTTGTCCAAAATTCCGCTGCAGTTTTCAAAATATCCCAAACATCCCAATTTCAAGGCCTGAGCCATATTTTGGAGCCAAACTCTAGCTCTTTGCACGTATTCGCAGCTTAATATTTCGACTTTTTATACCCAACATATGCCAAGTACTGAAAGCGGCAGTGAGTCACATTTTGCACAAACTCCACTGCAGTTTTCAAAATATCCCAAATATCCCAAATTCCAGGCCTGAGCCATATTTTGGAGCCAAATTCTTGCTCTCTGCACGTATTCGCAGTTTGATATTACGAATTTTTATACCCAACACATGCCAAGTACTGAAAGCAGCAGTGAGTCACATTTTGCACAAACTCCCCTGCAGTTTTCGAAATATCCCAAACATCCCAATTTCGAGGCCTGAGCCATATTTTAGAGCCAAATTCTGGCTCTCTGAACGTATTCGCAGCTTGAAATTACGACATTTTTATACCCAACATATGCGTAGTACTGAAAGCGGCGTTTGGTCACATTTGTCTCAAACCTCCCTGCAGTTTTCAAAATATCCCAAACATTCCAATATCGAGGCCTCAGCCATATTTTGGTGCCAAATTCTGGCTCTTTGCACGTATTCGTAGTTTGATATTACGACTTTTTATACCCAACATATGCCAAGTACTGAAAGCGGTACTGAGTCACATTTTGCACAAACTCCCCTGCGTTTTCAAAATATCCCAAACATCCCAATTTCGAGGCCTGAGCTATATTTTGGAGCCAAATTCTGGCTCTTTGCACGTATTCGCAGTTTGAAAATACGACTTTTTATACCCAACATATGCCAAGAACTAAAAGCGGCACTGAGTCACATTTTGCACAAACTCCCCTGCAGTTTTCAAAATATCCCAAACATCCCAATTTCGAGGCCTGAACCATATTTTGGAGCCAAATTCTGGCTCTTTGCACGTATTCGCAGTTTGAAATTACGACTTTTTAAACCCAACATATGCCAAGTACTGAAAGCGGCAGTAAGTCACATTTTGCACAAACTCCCCTGCAGTTTTCAAAATATCCCAAATATCCCAATTACGTGGCCTGAGCCATATTTTGGAGCCAAATCTGGCTCTCTGGAAGTATTCGCAGTTTGAAATTACGACTTTTTTATACCCAATATATGCCAAGTACTGAAAGCGGCATTTGGTCACATATGTCCCAAACCTTCCTGCAGTTTTGTAGATATCTCAAACATCCCCATTTCGAGGCCTGAGCCATATTTTGGAGCCAAATTCTGGCTCTTTGCACGTATTCGCAGTTTAATATTACGACTTTTTATACTCAGCATATGCCAAGTACTGAAAGCCGCAGTGAGTCACATTTTGCACAAACTCCCCTGCAGTTTTTAAAATATCCCAAACATCCCAATTTCAAGGCCTGAGCCATATTTTGAAGCCAAATTCTGGCTCTCTGCACGTATTCGCAGTTTGAAATTACGACTTTTTATACCCAACATATGCCAAGTACTGAAAGCGTCAGTGAGTCACATTTTCAACAAACTCCCCTGCAGTTTTCAAAATATCCCAAATATTCCAATTTCGAGGGGTGAGCCATATTTTGGAGCCAAATTCTGGCTCTCTGCACGTATTCGCAGTTTGAAATTACGATTTTTTTGTACCTAACGTATGCGAAGTACTGAAAGCGGCATTTGGTCACATTTGTCCCAAACCTTCCTACAGTTTTCAAAATATCCCAAACATCCCAATTTCGAGGCCTGAGCCATATTTTGGAGTCAAATTCTGGCTCTTTGCACGTATTCGCAGTTTGAAAATACGACTTTTTATACCCATCATATGCCAAGTACTGAAAGCAGCAGTGAGTCACATTTTGCACAAACTCCCCTGCAGTTTTCAGAATATCCCAAACATCCCAATTTCGAGGCCTGAGCCATATTTTGGAGTCAAATTCTGGCTCTTTGCACGTATTCGCAGTTTGAAAATACCACTTTTTATACCCAACATATGCCAAGTACTGAAAGCGGCGTTTGGTCGTATTTGTCCAAAACTCCCCTTTAGTTTTCAAAATATCCCAAACATCCCAATTTCGAGGCCTGAGCCATATTTTGGAGCCAAATTCTGGCTCTCTGCACGTATTTGCAGTTTGATATTACGACTTTTTATACCCATCATATGCCAAGTACTGAAAGCAGCAGTGAGTCACATTTTGCACAAACTCCCCTGCAGTTTTCAGAATATCCCAAACATCCCAATTTCGAGGCCTGAGCCATATTTTGGAGTCAAATTCTGGCTCTTTGCACGTATTCGCAGTTTGAAAATACGACTTTTTATACCCAACATATGCCAAGTTCTGAAAGCGGCGTTTGGTCATATTTGTCCCAAACCTCCCTGCAGTTTTCAAAATATCCCAAACATCCCAATTTCGAGGCCTGAGCCATATTTTGGAGCCAAATTCTTGCTCTCTGCTCGTATTTGCAGTTTGAAATTACGACTTTTTTATACCCAACATATGCCAAGTACTGAAAGCGGCGTTTGGTCACATTTGTCCCAAACCTCCCTGCAGTTTTCAAAATATCCCAAACTTCCCAATTTCGAGGCCTGAGCCATATTTTGGAGCCAAATTCCTGCTCTCTGCACATATTCGCAGTTTGAAATTACGACTTTTTATACCAAACATATGCGAAGTACTGAAAGTGGCGTTTGGTCATATTTGTCTCAAACTCCCCTGCAGTTTTCAAAATATCCCAAACATCCCCATTTCGAGCCCTGAGTAATATTTTGGAGCCAAATTCTGGCTCTCTGTACGTATTCGCAGCTTGAAATTACGAATTTTTATACCCAACATATGCGAAGTACTGAAAGCGGCAGTGAGTCACATTTTGCACAAACTCCCCTGCAGTTTTCAGAATATCTCAAACATCCCAATTTCGAGGCCTGAGCCATATTTTGGAACCAAATTCTGGCTCTCTACTCGTATTCGCAGTTTGAAATTACTACTTTTTATACCCAACATATGCCAAGTACTGAAAGCGGCGTTTGGTCACATTTGTCCCAATCTCCCCTGCAGTTTTAAAATATCCCAAACATCCCAATTTCCAGGCCTGAGCCATATTTTGGAGCCAAATTCTGCCTCTCTGCCCGTATTCGCAGTTTGAAATTACGACTTTTTTTTACCCAACATATGCAAAATACTGAAAGCAGCGTTTGGTCATATTTGTCCCAAACTCCCCTGCAGTTTTCAAAATGTCTCAAACATCCCAATTTCGAGGCCTGAGCCATATTTTGGAGCCAAATTCTGGCTCTCGGTACGTATTCGCAGTTTGAAATTACGACTTTTTATACCCAACATATGCTAAGTACTGAAAGCGGCAGTGAGTCACATTTTGCACAAATTCCTATGCAGTTTTGAAAATATCCCAAATATCCCAATTTCGAGGCCTGAGCCATATTTTGGAGCCAAATTCTGGCTCTCTGCACGTATTCGCAGTTTGAAATTACGACTTTTATACCCAACATATGCCAAGTAGTGAAATCGGCATTTGGTCATATTTGTCTCAAACTCCCCTGCAGTTTTCAACATATCCTAAACATCCCAATTTCGAGGCCTGAGCCATATTTTGGAGCCAAATTCTGGCTCTCTGCATGTATTCGCAGTATGAAACTGCGACTTTTTTATACCCAACATATGCCAAGTACTGAAAGCAGCGTTTGGTCATATTTGTCCAAAATTCCGCTGCAGTTTTCAAAATATCCCAAACATCCCAATTTCAAGGCCTGAGCCATATTTTGGAGCCAAACTCTAGCTCTTTGCACGTATTCGCAGCTTAATATTTCGACTTTTTATACCCAACATATGCCAAGTACTGAAAGCGGCAGTGAGTCACATTTTGCACAAACTCCACTGCAGTTTTCAAAATATCCCAAATATCCCAAATTCCAGGCCTGAGCCATATTTTGGAGCCAAATTCTTGCTCTCTGCACGTATTCGCAGTTTGATATTACGAATTTTTATACCCAACACATGCCAAGTACTGAAAGCAGCAGTGAGTCACATTTTGCACAAACTCCCCTGCAGTTTTCGAAATATCCCAAACATCCCAATTTCGAGGCCTGAGCCATATTTTAGAGCCAAATTCTGGCTCTCTGAACGTATTCGCAGCTTGAAATTACGACATTTTTATACCCAACATATGCGTAGTACTGAAAGCGGCGTTTGGTCACATTTGTCTCAAACCTCCCTGCAGTTTTCAAAATATCCCAAACATTCCAATATCGAGGCCTCAGCCATATTTTGGTGCCAAATTCTGGCTCTTTGCACGTATTCGTAGTTTGATATTACGACTTTTTATACCCAACATATGCCAAGTACTGAAAGCGGTACTGAGTCACATTTTGCACAAACTCCCCTGCGTTTTCAAAATATCCCAAACATCCCAATTTCGAGGCCTGAGCTATATTTTGGAGCCAAATTCTGGCTCTTTGCACGTATTCGCAGTTTGAAAATACGACTTTTTATACCCAACATATGCCAAGAACTAAAAGCGGCACTGAGTCACATTTTGCACAAACTCCCCTGCAGTTTTCAAAATATCCCAAACATCCCAATTTCGAGGCCTGAACCATATTTTGGAGCCAAATTCTGGCTCTTTGCACGTATTCGCAGTTTGAAATTACGACTTTTTAAACCCAACATATGCCAAGTACTGAAAGCGGCAGTAAGTCACATTTTGCACAAACTCCCCTGCAGTTTTCAAAATATCCCAAATATCCCAATTACGTGGCCTGAGCCATATTTTGGAGCCAAATCTGGCTCTCTGGAAGTATTCGCAGTTTGAAATTACGACTTTTTTATACCCAATATATGCCAAGTACTGAAAGCGGCATTTGGTCACATATGTCCCAAACCTTCCTGCAGTTTTGTAGATATCTCAAACATCCCCATTTCGAGGCCTGAGCCATATTTTGGAGCCAAATTCTGGCTCTTTGCACGTATTCGCAGTTTAATATTACGACTTTTTATACTCAGCATATGCCAAGTACTGAAAGCCGCAGTGAGTCACATTTTGCACAAACTCCCCTGCAGTTTTTAAAATATCCCAAACATCCCAATTTCAAGGCCTGAGCCATATTTTGAAGCCAAATTCTGGCTCTCTGCACGTATTCGCAGTTTGAAATTACGACTTTTTATACCCAACATATGCCAAGTACTGAAAGCGTCAGTGAGTCACATTTTCAACAAACTCCCCTGCAGTTTTCAAAATATCCCAAATATTCCAATTTCGAGGGGTGAGCCATATTTTGGAGCCAAATTCTGGCTCTCTGCACGTATTCGCAGTTTGAAATTACGATTTTTTTGTACCTAACGTATGCGAAGTACTGAAAGCGGCATTTGGTCACATTTGTCCCAAACCTTCCTACAGTTTTCAAAATATCCCAAACATCCCAATTTCGAGGCCTGAGCCATATTTTGGAGTCAAATTCTGGCTCTTTGCACGTATTCGCAGTTTGAAAATACGACTTTTTATACCCATCATATGCCAAGTACTGAAAGCAGCAGTGAGTCACATTTTGCACAAACTCCCCTGCAGTTTTCAGAATATCCCAAACATCCCAATTTCGAGGCCTGAGCCATATTTTGGAGTCAAATTCTGGCTCTTTGCACGTATTCGCAGTTTGAAAATACCACTTTTTATACCCAACATATGCCAAGTACTGAAAGCGGCGTTTGGTCGTATTTGTCCAAAACTCCCCTTTAGTTTTCAAAATATCCCAAACATCCCAATTTCGAGGCCTGAGCCATATTTTGGAGCCAAATTCTGGCTCTCTGCACGTATTTGCAGTTTGATATTACGACTTTTTATACCCATCATATGCCAAGTACTGAAAGCAGCAGTGAGTCACATTTTGCACAAACTCCCCTGCAGTTTTCAGAATATCCCAAACATCCCAATTTCGAGGCCTGAGCCATATTTTGGAGTCAAATTCTGGCTCTTTGCACGTATTCGCAGTTTGAAAATACGACTTTTTATACCCAACATATGCCAAGTTCTGAAAGCGGCGTTTGGTCATATTTGTCCCAAACCTCCCTGCAGTTTTCAAAATATCCCAAACATCCCAATTTCGAGGCCTGAGCCATATTTTGGAGCCAAATTCTTGCTCTCTGCTCGTATTTGCAGTTTGAAATTACGACTTTTTTATACCCAACATATGCCAAGTACTGAAAGCGGCGTTTGGTCACATTTGTCCCAAACCTCCCTGCAGTTTTCAAAATATCCCAAACTTCCCAATTTCGAGGCCTGAGCCATATTTTGGAGCCAAATTCCTGCTCTCTGCACATATTCGCAGTTTGAAATTACGACTTTTTATACCCAACATATGCGAAGTACTGAAAGTGGCGTTTGGTCATATTTGTCTCAAACTCCCCTGCAGTTTTCAAAATATCCCAAACATCCCCATTTCGAGCCCTGAGTAATATTTTGGAGCCAAATTCTGGCTCTCTGTACGTATTCGCAGCTTGAAATTACGAATTTTTATACCCAACATATGCGAAGTACTGAAAGCGGCAGTGAGTCACATTTTGCACAAACTCCCCTGCAGTTTTCAGAATATCTCAAACATCCCAATTTCGAGGCCTGAGCCATATTTTGGAACCAAATTCTGGCTCTCTACTCGTATTCGCAGTTTGAAATTACTACTTTTTATACCCAACATATGCCAAGTACTGAAAGCGGCGTTTGGTCACATTTGTCCCAATCTCCCCTGCAGTTTTAAAATATCCCAAACATCCCAATTTCCAGGCCTGAGCCATATTTTGGAGCCAAATTCTGCCTCTCTGCCCGTATTCGCAGTTTGAAATTACGACTTTTTTTTACCCAACATATGCAAAATACTGAAAGCAGCGTTTGGTCATATTTGTCCCAAACTCCCCTGCAGTTTTCAAAATGTCTCAAACATCCCAATTTCGAGGCCTGAGCCATATTTTGGAGCCAAATTCTGGCTCTCGGTACGTATTCGCAGTTTGAAATTACGACTTTTTATACCCAACATATGCTAAGTACTGAAAGCGGCAGAGAGTCACATTTTGCACAAACTCCCCTGCAGTTTTCAAAATATCCCAAATATCCCAATTTCGAGGCCTGAGCCATATTTTGGAGCCAAATTCTGGCTCTCTGCACGTATTCGCAGTTTGAAATTACGACTTTTATACCCAACATATGCCAAGTAGTGAAATCGGCATTTGGTCATATTTGTCTCAAACTCCCCTGCAGTTTTCAACATATCCTAAACATCCCAATTTCGAGGCCTGAGCCATATTTTGGAGCCAAATTCTGGCTCTCTGCATGTATTCGCAGTATGAAACTGCGACTTTTTTATACCCAACATATGCCAAGTACTGAAAGCAGCGTTTGGTCATATTTGTCCAAAATTCCGCTGCAGTTTTCAAAATATCCCAAACATCCCAATTTCAAGGCCTGAGCCATATTTTGGAGCCAAACTCTAGCTCTTTGCACGTATTCGCAGTTTAATATTTCGACTTTTTATACCCAACATATGCCAAGTACTGAAAGCGGCAGTGAGTCACATTTTGCACAAACTCCACTGCAGTTTTCAAAATATCCCAAATATCCCAAATTCCAGGCCTGAGCCATATTTTGGAGCCAAATTCTTGCTCTCTGCACGTATTCGCAGTTTGATATTACAAATTTTTATACCCAACACATGCCAAGTACTGAAAGCAGCAGTGAGTCACATTTTGCACAAACTCCCCTGCAGTTTTCGAAATATCCCAAACATTCCAATCTCGAGGCCTGAGCCGTATTTTGGAGCCAAATTCTGGCTCTTTGCACGTATTCGCAGTTTAATATTTCGACTTTTTATACCCAACATATGCCAAGTACTGAAAGCGGCAGTGAGTCACATTTTGCACAAACTCCACTGCAGTTTTCAAAATATCCCAAATATCCCAAATTCCAGGCCTGAGCCATATTTTGGAGCCAAATTCTTGCTCTCTGCACGTATTCGCAGTTTGATATTACGAATTTTTATACCCAACACATGCCAAGTACTGAAAGCAGCAGTGAGTCACATTTTGCACAAACTCCCCTGCAGTTTTCGAAATATCCCAAACATCCCAATTTCGAGGCCTGAGCCATATTTTAGAGCCAAATTCTGGCTCTCTGAACGTATTCGCAGCTTGAAATTACGACATTTTTATACCCAACATATGCGTAGTACTGAAAGCGGCGTTTGGTCACATTTGTCTCAAACCTCCCTGCAGTTTTCAAAATATCCCAAACATTCCAATATCGAGGCCTCAGCCATATTTTGGTGCCAAATTCTGGCTCTTTGCACGTATTCGTAGTTTGATATTACGACTTTTTATACCCAACATATGCCAAGTACTGAAAGCGGTACTGAGTCACATTTTGCACAAACTCCCCTGCGTTTTCAAAATATCCCAAACATCCCAATTTCGAGGCCTGAGCTATATTTTGGAGCCAAATTCTGGCTCTTTGCACGTATTCGCAGTTTGAAAATACGACTTTTTATACCCAACATATGCCAAGAACTAAAAGCGGCACTGAGTCACATTTTGCACAAACTCCCCTGCAGTTTTCAAAATATCCCAAACATCCCAATTTCGAGGCCTGAACCATATTTTGGAGCCAAATTCTGGCTCTCTGCACGTATTCGCAGTTTGAAATTACGACTTTTTAAACCCAACATATGCCAAGTACTGAAAGCGGCAGTAAGTCACATTTTGCACAAACTCCCCTGCAGTTTTCAAAATATCCCAAATATCCCAATTACGTGGCCTGAGCCATATTTTGGAGCCAAATTCTGGCTCTGTGGACGTATTCGCAGTTTGAAATTACGACTTTTTTATACCCAACATATGCCAAGTACTGAAAGCGGTGTTTGGTTACATTTGTCCCAATCCCCCCTGCAATTTTCAAAATATCCCAAACATCCAAATTTCGAGGCCTTAGCCATATTTTGGAGCCAAATTTTGGCTCTCGGTACGTATTCGCAGTTTGAAATTACGAATTTTATACCCAACATATGCCAAGTACTGAAAGCGGTAGTGAGTCACATTTTGCACAAACTCCCCTGCAGTTTTCAAAATATCCCAAACATCCAAATTTCGAGGCCTGGGCCATATTTTGGAGCCAAATTCTGGCTCTATGCACGCATTCGCAGTTTGAAATTACGACTTTTTATACCCTACATATGCCAAGTTCTGAAAGCGGCAGTGAGTCACCTTTTGCACAAACTCCCCTGCAGTTTTTAAAATATCCCAAACATCGCAACTTCGAGGCCTGAGCCATATTTTGGAGCCAAATTCTGGCTCTCTGCACGTATTCGCAGTTTGAAATTACGATTTTTTTGTACCTAACGTATGCGAAGTACTGAAAGCGGCATTTGGTCACATTTGTCCCAAACCTTCCTACAGTTTTCAAAATATCCCAAACATCCCAATTTCGAGGCCTGAGCCATATTTTGGAGCCAAATTCTGGCTTTCTGCACGTATTTGCAGTTTGATATTACGACTTTTTATACCCAACATATGCCAAGTACTGAAAGCGGCATTTGGTCACATTTGTCCCAATCTCCCCTGCAGTTTTAAAATATCCCAAACATCCCAATTTCGAGGCCTTAGCCATACTTTGGAGCCAAATTCTGGCTCTCTGCATGTATTCGCAGTTTGAAATTACGATTTTTTATACCCAACATATGCAAAATACTGAAAGCAGCGTTTGGTCATATTTGTCCCAAACTCCCCTGCAGTTTTCAAAATATCCCAAACATCAAAATTTCGATTCCTGAGCCATATTTTGGAGCAAAATTCTGGCTCTCTGCACGTATTCGCAGTTAGAAATTCTGACTTTTTTATACCCCACATATGCAAAATACTGAAAGCAGCGTTTGGTAATATTTGCCCCAAACTCCCCTGGAGTTTTCAAAATGTCTCAAACATCCCAATTTCGAGGCCTGAGCCATATTTTGGAGCCAAATTCTGGCTCTCGGTACGTATTCGCAGTTTGAAATTACGACTTTTTATACCCAACATATGCTAAGTACTGAAAGCGGCAGTGAGTCACATTTTGCACAAATTCCTATGCAGTTTTGAAAATATCCCAAATATCCCAATTTCGAGGCCTGAGCCATATTTTGGAGCCAAATTCTGGCTCTCTGCACGTATTCGCAGTTTGAAATTACGACTTTTATACCCAACATATGCCAAGTAGTGAAAGCGGCAGAGAGTCACATTTTGCACAAACTCCCCTGCAGTTTTCAAAATATCCCAAATATCCCAATTTCGAGGCCTGAGCCATATTTTGGAGCCAAATTCTGGCTCTCTGCACGTATTCGCAGTTTGAAATTACGACTTTTATACCCAACATATGCCAAGTAGTGAAATCGGCATTTGGTCATATTTGTCTCAAACTCCCCTGCAGTTTTCAACATATCCTAAACATCCCAATTTCGAGGCCTGAGCCATATTTTGGAGCCAAATTCTGGCTCTCTGCATGTATTCGCAGTATGAAACTGCGACTTTTTTATACCCAACATATGCCAAGTACTGAAAGCAGCGTTTGGTCATATTTGTCCAAAATTCCGCTGCAGTTTTCAAAATATCCCAAACATCCCAATTTCAAGGCCTGAGCCATATTTTGGAGCCAAACTCTAGCTCTTTGCACGTATTCGCAGTTTAATATTTCGACTTTTTATACCCAACATATGCCAAGTACTGAAAGCGGCAGTGAGTCACATTTTGCACAAACTCCACTGCAGTTTTCAAAATATCCCAAATATCCCAAATTCCAGGCCTGAGCCATATTTTGGAGCCAAATTCTTGCTCTCTGCACGTATTCGCAGTTTGATATTACAAATTTTTATACCCAACACATGCCAAGTACTGAAAGCAGCAGTGAGTCACATTTTGCACAAACTCCCCTGCAGTTTTCGAAATATCCCAAACATTCCAATCTCGAGGCCTGAGCCGTATTTTGGAGCCAAATTCTGGCTCTTTGCACGTATTCGCAGTTTAATATTTCGACTTTTTATACCCAACATATGCCAAGTACTGAAAGCGGCAGTGAGTCACATTTTGCACAAACTCCACTGCAGTTTTCAAAATATCCCAAATATCCCAAATTCCAGGCCTGAGCCATATTTTGGAGCCAAATTCTTGCTCTCTGCACGTATTCGCAGTTTGATATTACGAATTTTTATACCCAACACATGCCAAGTACTGAAAGCAGCAGTGAGTCACATTTTGCACAAACTCCCCTGCAGTTTTCGAAATATCCCAAACATCCCAATTTCGAGGCCTGAGCCATATTTTAGAGCCAAATTCTGGCTCTCTGAACGTATTCGCAGCTTGAAATTACGACATTTTTATACCCAACATATGCGTAGTACTGAAAGCGGCGTTTGGTCACATTTGTCTCAAACCTCCCTGCAGTTTTCAAAATATCCCAAACATTCCAATATCGAGGCCTCAGCCATATTTTGGTGCCAAATTCTGGCTCTTTGCACGTATTCGTAGTTTGATATTACGACTTTTTATACCCAACATATGCCAAGTACTGAAAGCGGTACTGAGTCACATTTTGCACAAACTCCCCTGCGTTTTCAAAATATCCCAAACATCCCAATTTCGAGGCCTGAGCTATATTTTGGAGCCAAATTCTGGCTCTTTGCACGTATTCGCAGTTTGAAAATACGACTTTTTATACCCAACATATGCCAAGAACTAAAAGCGGCACTGAGTCACATTTTGCACAAACTCCCCTGCAGTTTTCAAAATATCCCAAACATCCCAATTTCGAGGCCTGAACCATATTTTGGAGCCAAATTCTGGCTCTCTGCACGTATTCGCAGTTTGAAATTACGACTTTTTAAACCCAACATATGCCAAGTACTGAAAGCGGCAGTAAGTCACATTTTGCACAAACTCCCCTGCAGTTTTCAAAATATCCCAAATATCCCAATTACGTGGCCTGAGCCATATTTTGGAGCCAAATTCTGGCTCTGTGGACGTATTCGCAGTTTGAAATTACGACTTTTTTATACCCAACATATGCCAAGTACTGAAAGCGGTGTTTGGTTACATTTGTCCCAATCCCCCCTGCAATTTTCAAAATATCCCAAACATCCAAATTTCGAGGCCTTAGCCATATTTTGGAGCCAAATTTTGGCTCTCGGTACGTATTCGCAGTTTGAAATTACGAATTTTATACCCAACATATGCCAAGTACTGAAAGCGGTAGTGAGTCACATTTTGCACAAACTCCCCTGCAGTTTTCAAAATATCCCAAACATCCAAATTTCGAGGCCTGGGCCATATTTTGGAGCCAAATTCTGGCTCTATGCACGCATTCGCAGTTTGAAATTACGACTTTTTATACCCTACATATGCCAAGTTCTGAAAGCGGCAGTGAGTCACCTTTTGCACAAACTCCCCTGCAGTTTTTAAAATATCCCAAACATCGCAACTTCGAGGCCTGAGCCATATTTTGGAGCCAAATTCTGGCTCTCTGCACGTATTCGCAGTTTGAAATTACGATTTTTTTGTACCTAACGTATGCGAAGTACTGAAAGCGGCATTTGGTCACATTTGTCCCAAACCTTCCTACAGTTTTCAAAATATCCCAAACATCCCAATTTCGAGGCCTGAGCCATATTTTGGAGCCAAATTCTGGCTTTCTGCACGTATTTGCAGTTTGATATTACGACTTTTTATACCCAACATATGCCAAGTACTGAAAGCGGCATTTGGTCACATTTGTCCCAATCTCCCCTGCAGTTTTAAAATATCCCAAACATCCCAATTTCGAGGCCTTAGCCATACTTTGGAGCCAAATTCTGGCTCTCTGCATGTATTCGCAGTTTGAAATTACGATTTTTTATACCCAACATATGCAAAATACTGAAAGCAGCGTTTGGTCATATTTGTCCCAAACTCCCCTGCAGTTTTCAAAATATCCCAAACATCAAAATTTCGATTCCTGAGCCATATTTTGGAGCAAAATTCTGGCTCTCTGCACGTATTCGCAGTTAGAAATTCTGACTTTTTTATACCCCACATATGCAAAATACTGAAAGCAGCGTTTGGTAATATTTGCCCCAAACTCCCCTGGAGTTTTCAAAATGTCTCAAACATCCCAATTTCGAGGCCTGAGCCATATTTTGGAGCCAAATTCTGGCTCTCGGTACGTATTCGCAGTTTGAAATTACGAATTTTTATACCCAACATATGCTAAGTACTGAAAGCGGCAGTGAGTCACATTTTGCACAAATTCCTATGCAGTTTTGAAAATATCCCAAATATCCCAATTTCGAGGCCTGAGCCATATTTTGGAGCCAAATTCTGGCTCTCTGCACGTATTCGCAGTTTGAAATTACGACTTTTATACCCAACATATGCCAAGTAGTGAAAGCGGCAGAGAGTCACATTTTGCACAAACTCCCCTGCAGTTTTCAAAATATCCCAAATATCCCAATTTCGAGGCCTGAGCCATATTTTGGAGCCAAATTCTGGCTCTCTGCACGTATTCGCAGTTTGAAATTACGACTTTTATACCCAACATATGCCAAGTAGTGAAATCGGCATTTGGTCATATTTGTCTCAAACTCCCCTGCAGTTTTCAACATATCCTAAACATCCCAATTTCGAGGCCTGAGCCATATTTTGGAGCCAAATTCTGGCTCTCTGCATGTATTCGCAGTATGAAACTGCGACTTTTTTATACCCAACATATGCCAAGTACTGAAAGCAGCGTTTGGTCATATTTGTCCAAAATTCCGCTGCAGTTTTCAAAATATCCCAAATATCCCAAATTCCAGGCCTGAGCCATATTTTGGAGCCAAATTCTTGCTCTCTGCACGTATTCGCAGTTTGATATTACAAATTTTTATACCCAACACATGCCAAGTACTGAAAGCAGCAGTGAGTCACATTTTGCACAAACTCCCCTGCAGTTTTCGAAATATCCCAAACATTCCAATCTCGAGGCCTGAGCCGTATTTTGGAGCCAAATTCTGGCTCTTTGCACGTATTCGCAGTTTAATATTTCGACTTTTTATACCCAACATATGCCAAGTACTGAAAGCGGCAGTGAGTCACATTTTGCACAAACTCCACTGCAGTTTTCAAAATATCCCAAATATCCCAAATTCCAGGCCTGAGCCATATTTTGGAGCCAAATTCTTGCTCTCTGCACGTATTCGCAGTTTGATATTACGAATTTTTATACCCAACACATGCCAAGTACTGAAAGCAGCAGTGAGTCACATTTTGCACAAACTCCCCTGCAGTTTTCGAAATATCCCAAACATCCCAATTTCGAGGCCTGAGCCATATTTTAGAGCCAAATTCTGGCTCTCTGAACGTATTCGCAGCTTGAAATTACGACATTTTTATACCCAACATATGCGTAGTACTGAAAGCGGCGTTTGGTCACATTTGTCTCAAACCTCCCTGCAGTTTTCAAAATATCCCAAACATTCCAATATCGAGGCCTCAGCCATATTTTGGTGCCAAATTCTGGCTCTTTGCACGTATTCGTAGTTTGATATTACGACTTTTTATACCCAACATATGCCAAGTACTGAAAGCGGTACTGAGTCACATTTTGCACAAACTCCCCTGCGTTTTCAAAATATCCCAAACATCCCAATTTCGAGGCCTGAGCTATATTTTGGAGCCAAATTCTGGCTCTTTGCACGTATTCGCAGTTTGAAAATACGACTTTTTATACCCAACATATGCCAAGAACTAAAAGCGGCACTGAGTCACATTTTGCACAAACTCCCCTGCAGTTTTCAAAATATCCCAAACATCCCAATTTCGAGGCCTGAACCATATTTTGGAGCCAAATTCTGGCTCTCTGCACGTATTCGCAGTTTGAAATTACGACTTTTTAAACCCAACATATGCCAAGTACTGAAAGCGGCAGTAAGTCACATTTTGCACAAACTCCCCTGCAGTTTTCAAAATATCCCAAATATCCCAATTACGTGGCCTGAGCCATATTTTGGAGCCAAATTCTGGCTCTGTGGACGTATTCGCAGTTTGAAATTACGACTTTTTTATACCCAACATATGCCAAGTACTGAAAGCGGTGTTTGGTTACATTTGTCCCAATCCCCCCTGCAATTTTCAAAATATCCCAAACATCCAAATTTCGAGGCCTTAGCCATATTTTGGAGCCAAATTTTGGCTCTCGGTACGTATTCGCAGTTTGAAATTACGAATTTTATACCCAACATATGCCAAGTACTGAAAGCGGTAGTGAGTCACATTTTGCACAAACTCCCCTGCAGTTTTCAAAATATCCCAAACATCCAAATTTCGAGGCCTGGGCCATATTTTGGAGCCAAATTCTGGCTCTATGCACGCATTCGCAGTTTGAAATTACGACTTTTTATACCCTACATATGCCAAGTTCTGAAAGCGGCAGTGAGTCACCTTTTGCACAAACTCCCCTGCAGTTTTTAAAATATCCCAAACATCGCAACTTCGAGGCCTGAGCCATATTTTGGAGCCAAATTCTGGCTCTCTGCACGTATTCGCAGTTTGAAATTACGATTTTTTTGTACCTAACGTATGCGAAGTACTGAAAGCGGCATTTGGTCACATTTGTCCCAAACCTTCCTACAGTTTTCAAAATATCCCAAACATCCCAATTTCGAGGCCTGAGCCATATTTTGGAGCCAAATTCTGGCTTTCTGCACGTATTTGCAGTTTGATATTACGACTTTTTATACCCAACATATGCCAAGTACTGAAAGCGGCATTTGGTCACATTTGTCCCAATCTCCCCTGCAGTTTTAAAATATCCCAAACATCCCAATTTCGAGGCCTTAGCCATACTTTGGAGCCAAATTCTGGCTCTCTGCATGTATTCGCAGTTTGAAATTACGATTTTTTATACCCAACATATGCAAAATACTGAAAGCAGCGTTTGGTCATATTTGTCCCAAACTCCCCTGCAGTTTTCAAAATATCCCAAACATCAAAATTTCGATTCCTGAGCCATATTTTGGAGCAAAATTCTGGCTCTCTGCACGTATTCGCAGTTAGAAATTCTGACTTTTTTATACCCCACATATGCAAAATACTGAAAGCAGCGTTTGGTAATATTTGCCCCAAACTCCCCTGGAGTTTTCAAAATGTCTCAAACATCCCAATTTCGAGGCCTGAGCCATATTTTGGAGCCAAATTCTGGCTCTCGGTACGTATTCGCAGTTTGAAATTACGAATTTTTATACCCAACATATGCTAAGTACTGAAAGCGGCAGTGAGTCACATTTTGCACAAATTCCTATGCAGTTTTGAAAATATCCCAAATATCCCAATTTCGAGGCCTGAGCCATATTTTGGAGCCAAATTCTGGCTCTCTGCACGTATTCGCAGTTTGAAATTACGACTTTTATACCCAACATATGCCAAGTAGTGAAAGCGGCAGAGAGTCACATTTTGCACAAACTCCCCTGCAGTTTTCAAAATATCCCAAATATCCCAATTTCGAGGCCTGAGCCATATTTTGGAGCCAAATTCTGGCTCTCTGCACGTATTCGCAGTTTGAAATTACGACTTTTATACCCAACATATGCCAAGTAGTGAAATCGGCATTTGGTCATATTTGTCTCAAACTCCCCTGCAGTTTTCAAAATATCCCAAATATCCCAAATTCCAGGCCTGAGCCATATTTTGGAGCCAAATTCTTGCTCTCTGCACGTATTCGCAGGTTGATATTACAAATTTTTATACCCAACACATGCCAAGTACTGAAAGCAGCAGTGAGTCACATTTTGCACAAACTCCCCTGCAGTTTTCGAAATATCCCAAACATTCCAATCTCGAGGCCTGAGCCGTATTTTGGAGCCAAATTCTGGCTCTTTGCACGTATTCGCAGTTTAATATTTCGACTTTTTATACCCAACATATGCCAAGTACTGAAAGCGGCAGTGAGTCACATTTTGCACAAACTCCACTGCAGTTTTCAAAATATCCCAAATATCCCAAATTCCAGGCCTGAGCCATATTTTGGAGCCAAATTCTTGCTCTCTGCACGTATTCGCAGTTTGATATTACGAATTTTTATACCCAACACATGCCAAGTACTGAAAGCAGCAGTGAGTCACATTTTGCACAAACTCCCCTGCAGTTTTCGAAATATCCCAAACATCCCAATTTCGAGGCCTGAGCCATATTTTAGAGCCAAATTCTGGCTCTCTGAACGTATTCGCAGCTTGAAATTACGACATTTTTATACCCAACATATGCGTAGTACTGAAAGCGGCGTTTGGTCACATTTGTCTCAAACCTCCCTGCAGTTTTCAAAATATCCCAAACATTCCAATATCGAGGCCTCAGCCATATTTTGGTGCCAAATTCTGGCTCTTTGCACGTATTCGTAGTTTGATATTACGACTTTTTATACCCAACATATGCCAAGTACTGAAAGCGGTACTGAGTCACATTTTGCACAAACTCCCCTGCGTTTTCAAAATATCCCAAACATCCCAATTTCGAGGCCTGAGCTATATTTTGGAGCCAAATTCTGGCTCTTTGCACGTATTCGCAGTTTGAAAATACGACTTTTTATACCCAACATATGCCAAGAACTAAAAGCGGCACTGAGTCACATTTTGCACAAACTCCCCTGCAGTTTTCAAAATATCCCAAACATCCCAATTTCGAGGCCTGAACCATATTTTGGAGCCAAATTGTGGCTCTCTGCACGTATTCGCAGTTTGAAATTACGACTTTTTAAACCCAACATATGCCAAGTACTGAAAGCGGCAGTAAGTCACATTTTGCACAAACTCCCCTGCAGTTTTCAAAATATCCCAAATATCCCAATTACGTGGCCTGAGCCATATTTTGGAGCCAAATTCTGGCTCTCTGGACGTATTCGCCGTTTGAAATTACGACTTTTTTATACCCAACATATGCCAAGTACTGAAAGCGGTGTTTGGTTACATTTGTCCCAATCCCCCCTGCAATTTTCAAAATATCCCAAACATCCAAATTTCGAGGCCTTAGCCATATTTTGGAGCCAAATTTTGGCTCTCGGTACGTATTCGCAGTTTGAAATTACGAATTTTATACCCAACATATGCCAAGTACTGAAAGCGGTAGTGAGTCACATTTTGCACAAACTCCCCTGCAGTTTTCAAAATATCCCAAACATCCCAATTTCGAGGCCTGGGCCATATTTTGGAGCCAAATTCTGGCTCTATGCACGCATTCGCAGTTTGAAATTACGACTTTTTATACCCTACATATGCCAAGTTCTGAAAGCGGCAGTGAGTCACCTTTTGCACAAACTCCCCTGCAGTTTTTAAAATATCCCAAACATCCCAACTTCGAGGCCTGAGCCATATTTTGGAGCCAAATTCTGGCTCTCTGCACGTATTCGCAGTTTGAAATTACGAATTTTTATACCCAACATATGCCAAGTACTGAATGTGGCGTTTGGTCACATTTGTCCCAAACCTCCCTGCAGTTTTCAAAATATCCCAAACATCCCAATTTCGAGGCCTGAGCCTTATTTTGGAGCCAAATTCTGGCTCTCTGCACGTATTCGCAGTTTGAAATTACGAATTTTTATACCCAACATATGCAAAGAACTGAAAGCGTCAGTGAGTCACATTTTGAACAAACTCCCCTGCAGTTTTAAAAATATCCCAAATATCCCAATTTCGAGGCCGAATATATATTTTGGAGCCAAATTCTGGCTCTCTGCACGTATTCGCAGTTTGAAATTACGACTTTTTATACCCAACATATGGGAAGTACTGAAAGCAGCGTTTGGTCACATTTGTCCCAAACCTCCCTGCAGTTTTCAAAATATCCCAAACATCCCAATTTTGAGGCCTGAGCCATATTTTGGAGCCAAATTCTGGGTCTCTGCACGTATTCGCTGTTTGAAATTACGACTTTTTATACCCAACTTATGCGAAGTACTGAAAGCGGCGTTTGGTCACATTTGTCCCAAACCTCCCTGCAGTTTTGTAAATATCTCAAACATCCCCATTTCGAGGCCTGAGCCATATTTTGGAGCCAAATTCTGGCTCTTTGCACGTATTCGCAGTTTGATATTACGACTTTTATACCCAACATATGCCAAGTACTGAAAGCGGCGTTTGGTCATATTTGTCCCAAACTCCCCTGCAGTTTTTAAAATATCCCAAACATCCCAATTTCGAGGCCTGAGCAAAATTTTGGAGCCAAACTCTGGCTCTCTGCACGTATTTGCAGTTTGAAATTACGACTTTTTTATACCCAACATATGCCAAGTACTGAAACCGGCGTTTGGTCATATTTGTCCCAAACTCCCCTGCAGTTTTCAAAATATCCCAAACATCCCAATTTCAAGGCCTGAGCCATATTTTGGAGCCAAATTCTGGCTCTATGCAAGTATTCACAGTTTTAAATTACGAATTTTTATACCCAACATATGCGAAGTACTGAAAGCGGCAGTGAATTACATTTTGTACAAACTCCCCTGCAGTTTTCAAAATATCCCAAACTTCTCAATTTCGAGGCCTGAGCCATATTTTTGAGCCAAATTTCTTCTCTCTGCCCGTATTCGCAGTTTGAAATTAAGACTTTTTATACCCAACATATGCGAAGTACTGCAAGTGGCGTTTGGTCATATTAGTCCCAAACTCCCCTGCAGTTTTCAAAATATCCCAAACATCCCAATTTCGAGGCTTGAGTAATATTTTGGAGCCAAATTCTGGCTCTCTGCGCGTATTCGCAGTTTGAAGTTCCGACTTTTTATACCCAACATATGCCAAGTACTGAAAGCCGCAGTGAGTCACATTTTGCACAAACTCCCCTGCAGTTTTCAAAGTATCCCAAATATCCAAATTTCGAGGCCTGAGCCATATTTTGGAGTCAAATTCTGGCTCTTTGCACGTATTCGCAGTTTGAAATTACGAACTTTTATACCCAACATATGCCAAGTACTGAATGGGGCGTTTGGTTACATTTGTCCCAAACCTCCCTGCAGTTTTCAAAATATCCCAAACATCACAATTTCGAGGCCAGAGCCATATTTTGGAGCCAAATCTGGCTCTCTGGACGTATTCGCAGTTTGAAATTACGACTTTTTTATACCCAATATATGCCAAGTACTGAAAGCGGCGTTTGGTCACATTTGTCCCAAACCTTCCTGCAGTTTTGTAGATATCTCAAACATCCCCATTTCGATGCCTGAGCCATATTTTGGAGCCAAATTCTGGCTCTTTGCACGTATTCGCAGTTTGATATTACGACTTTTTATACCCAACATATGCCAAGTACTGAAAGCGGCAGTGAGTCACATTTTGAACAAACTCCCCTGCAGTTTTAAAAATATCCCAAACATCCCAATTTCGAGGCCTGAGCCATTTTTTGGAGCCAAATTATGGCTCTCTGCACGTATTCGCAGTTTGAAATTACGAATTTTAATACCCAACATATGCCAAGTACTGAAAGCGTCAGTGAGTCACATTTTGAACAAACTCCCCTGCAGTTTTAAAAATATCCCAAATATCCTAATTTCGAGGACGGAGCCATATTTTGGAGCCAAATTCTGGCTCTCTGCACGTATTCGCAGTTTGAAATTACGACTAATTATACCCAACATATGGGAAGTACTGAAAGCAGCGTATTTTCACATTTGTCCCAAACCTCCCTACAGTTTTCAAAATATCCCAAACATCCCAATTTCGAGGCCTGAGCCATATTTTGGAGCCAAATTCTGGCTCTCTGCACGTATTCGCAGTTTGAAATTACGTCTTTTTTATATACAACATATGCAAAATACTGAAAGCAGCATTTGGTCATATTTGTCCCAAACTCCGCTGCAGTTTTCAAAATATCCCAAACATTCAAATTTCGAGGCCTGAGCCATATTTTCGAGCAAACTTCTGGCTCTCTGCACGTATTCGCAGTTAGAAATTACAACTTTTTTATACCCCACATATGCAAAATACTAAAAGCAGTGTTTGGTCATATTTGTCCCAAACTCCCCTGGAGTTTTCAAAATATCTCAAACATCCTAATTTCGAGGCCTGAGCCATATTTTGGAGCCAAATTCTGGCTCTCGGTACGTATTCGCAGTTGGAAATTACGACTTTTTATACCCAACATATGCCAACTACTGAAAGCGGCAGTGAATCACATTTTGCACAAACTCCCCTGCAGTTTTAAAAATATCACAAATATCCCAATTTCGAGGCCTGAGCCATATTTTGGAGCCAAATTCTGGCTCTCTGCACGTATTTGCAGTTTGAAATTACGACATTTTATACCCAACATATGCGAAGTACTGAAAGCGGCGTTTGGTCACATTTGTCCCAAACCTCCCTGCAGTTTTGTAAATATCTCAAACATCCCCATTTCGAGGCCTGAACCATATTTTGGAGCCAAATTCTGGCTCTTTGCACGTATTCGCAGTTTAATATTACGACTTTTTATACCCAGCATATGCCAAGTACTGAAAGCCGCAGTGAGTCACATTTTGCACAAACTCCCCTGCAGTTTTTAAAATATCCTAAACATCCCAATTTCAAGGCCTGAGCCATATTTTGAAGCCAAATTCTGGCTCTCTGCACGTATTCGCAGTTTGAAATTACGACTTTTTATACCCAACATATGCCAAGTACTGAAAGCGTCAGTGAGTCACATTTTCAACAAACTCCCCTGCAGTTTTCAAAATATCCCAAATATTCCAATTTCGAGGGGTGAGCCATATTTTGGAGCCAAATTCTGGCTCTCTGCACGTATTCGCAGTTTGAAATTACGATTTTTTTGTACCTAACGTATGTGAAGTACTGAAAGTGGCATTTGGTCACATTTGTCCCAAACCTTCCTACAGTTTTCAAAATATCCCAAACATCCCAATTTCGAGGCCTGAGCCATATTTTGGAGCCAAATTCTGGCTCTCTGCACGTATTTGCAGTTTGATATTACGACTTTTTGTACCCAACATATGCCAAGTACTGAAAGCAGCAGTGAGTCACATTTTGCACAAACTCCCCTGCAGTTTTCAGAATATCCCAAACATCCCAATTTCGAGGCCTGAGCTATATTTTGGAGTCAAATTCTGGCTCTTTGCACGTATTCGCAGTTTGAAAATACGACTTTTTATACCCAACTTATGCGAAGTACTGAAAGCGGCGTTTGGTCACATTTGTCCCAAACCTCCCTGCAGTTTTGTAAATATCTCAAACATCCCCATTTCGAGGCCTGAGCCATATTTTGGAGCCAAATTCTGGCTCTTTGCACGTATTCGCAGTTTGATATTACGACTTTTATACCCAACATATGCCAAGTACTGAAAGCGGCGTTTGGTCATATTTGTCCCAAACTCCCCTGCAGTTTTCAAAATATCCCAAACATCCCTATTTCGAGGCCTGAGCAAAATTTTGGAGCCAAACTCTGGCTCTCTGCACGTATTTGCAGTTTGAAATTACGACTTTTTTATACCCAACATATGCCAAGTACTGAAACCGGCGTTTGGTCATATTTGTCCCAAACTCCCCTGCAGTTTTCAAAATATCCCAAACATCCCAATTTCGAGGCCTGAGCCATATTTTGGAGCCAAATTCTGGCTCTATGCAAGTATTCACATTTTTAAATTACGAATTTTTATACCCAACATATGCGAAGTACTGAAAGCGGCAGTGAATCACATTTTGTACAAACTCCCCTGCAGTTTTCAAAATATCCCAAACTTCTCAATTTCGAGGCCTGAGCCACATTTTTGAGCCAAATTCCTTCTCTCTGCCCGTATTCGCAGTTTGAAATTAAGACTTTTTATACCCAACATATGTGAAGTACTGAAAGTGGCGTTTGGTCATATTAGTCCCAAACTCCCCTGCAGTTTTCAAAATATCCCAAACATCCTAATTTCGAGGCTTGAGTAATATTTTGGAGCCAAATTCTGGCTCTCTGCACGTATTCGCAGTTTGAAGTTCCGACTTTTTATACCCAACATACGCCAAGTACTGAAAGCCGCAGTGAGTCACATTTTGCACAAACTCCCCTGCAGTTTTCAAAGTATCCCAAATATCCAAATTTCGAGGCCTGAGCCATATTTTGGAGTCAAATTCTGGCTCTTTGCACGTATTCGCAGTTTGAAATTACGAACTTTTATACCCAACATATGCCAAGTACTGAATGGGGCGTTTGGTTACATTTGTCCCAAACCTCCCTGCAGTTTTCAAAATATCCCAAACATCCCAATTTCGAGGCCAGAGCCATATTTTGGAGCCAAATCTGGCTCTCTGGAAGTATTCGCAGTTTGAAATTACGACTTTTTTATACTCAATATATGCCAAGTACTGAAAGCGGCATTTGGTCACATTTGTCCCAAACCTTCCTGCAGTTTTGTAGATATCTCAAACATCCCCATTTCGATGCCTGAGCCATATTTTGGAGCCAAATTCTGGCTCTTTGCACGTATTCGCAGTTTGATATTACGACTTTTTATACCCAATATATGCCAAGTACTGAAAGCGGCAGTGAGTCACATTTTGAACAAACTCCCCTGCAGTTTTAAAAATATCCCAAACGTCCCAATTTCGAGGCCTGAGCCATTTTTTGGAGCCAAATTCTGGCTCTCTGCACGTATTCGCAGTTTGAAATTACGAATTTTAATACCCAACATATGCCAAGTACTGAAAGCGTCAGTGAGTCACATTTTGAACAAACTCCCCTGCAGTTTTAAAAATATCCCAAATATCCTAATTTCGAGGACGGAGCCATATTTTGGAGCCAAATTCTGGCTCTCTGCACGTATTCGCAGTTTGAAATTACGACTTATTATACCCAACATATGGGAAGTACTGAAAGCAGCGTATGGTCACATTTGTCCCAAACCTCCCTACAGTTTTCAAAATATCCCAAACATCCCAATTTCGAGGCCTGAGCCATATTTTGGAGCCAAATTCTGGCTCTCTGCTCGTATTCGCAGTTTGAATTTACGACTTTTTATACCCAACATATGCCAAGTACTGAAAGCGGCAGTGAGTCACATTTTGCACAAACTCCACTGCAGTTTTCAAAATATCCCAAATATCCCAAATTCCAGGCCTGAGCCATATTTTGGAGCCAAATTCTTGCTCTCTGCACGTATTCGCAGTTTGATATTACGAATTTTTATACCCAACACATGCCAAGTACTGAAAGCAGCAGTGAGTCACATTTTGCACAAACTCCCCTGCAGTTTTCGAAATATCCCAAACATCCCAATTTCGAGGCCTGAGCCATATTTTAGAGCCAAATTCTGGCTCTCTGAACGTATTCGCAGCTTGAAATTACGACATTTTTATACCCAACATATGCGTAGTACTGAAAGCGGCGTTTGGTCACATTTGTCTCAAACCTCCCTGCAGTTTTCAAAATATCCCAAACATTCCAATATCGAGGCCTCAGCCATATTTTGGTGCCAAATTCTGGCTCTTTGCACGTATTCGTAGTTTGATATTACGACTTTTTATACCCAACATATGCCAAGTACTGAAAGCGGTACTGAGTCACATTTTGCACAAACTCCCCTGCGTTTTCAAAATATCCCAAACATCCCAATTTCGAGGCCTGAGCTATATTTTGGAGCCAAATTCTGGCTCTTTGCACGTATTCGCAGTTTGAAAATACGACTTTTTATACCCAACATATGCCAAGAACTAAAAGCGGCACTGAGTCACATTTTGCACAAACTCCCCTGCAGTTTTCAAAATATCCCAAACATCCCAATTTCGAGGCCTGAACCATATTTTGGAGCCAAATTCTGGCTCTCTGCACGTATTCGCAGTTTGAAATTACGACTTTTTAAACCCAACATATGCCAAGTACTGAAAGCGGCAGTAAGTCACATTTTGCACAAACTCCCCTGCAGTTTTCAAAATATCCCAAATATCCCAATTACGTGGCCTGAGCCATATTTTGGAGCCAAATTCTGGCTCTCTGGACGTATTCGCCGTTTGAAATTACGACTTTTTTATACCCAACATATGCCAAGTACTGAAAGCGGTGTTTGGTTACATTTGTCCCAATCCCCCCTGCAATTTTCAAAATATCCCAAACATCCAAATTTCGAGGCCTTAGCCATATTTTGGAGCCAAATTTTGGCTCTCGGTACGTATTCGCAGTTTGAAATTACGAATTTTATACCCAACATATGCCAAGTACTGAAAGCGGTAGTGAGTCACATTTTGCACAAACTCCCCTGCAGTTTTCAAAATATCCCAAACATCCCAATTTCGAGGCCTGGGCCATATTTTGGAGCCAAATTCTGGCTCTATGCACGCATTCGCAGTTTGAAATTACGACTTTTTATACCCTACATATGCCAAGTTCTGAAAGCGGCAGTGAGTCACCTTTTGCACAAACTCCCCTGCAGTTTTTAAAATATCCCAAACATCCCAACTTCGAGGCCTGAGCCATATTTTGGAGCCAAATTCTGGCTCTCTGCACGTATTCGCAGTTTGAAATTACGAATTTTTATACCCAACATATGCCAAGTACTGAATGTGGCGTTTGGTCACATTTGTCCCAAACCTCCCTGCAGTTTTCAAAATATCCCAAACATCCCAATTTCGAGGCCTGAGCCTTATTTTGGAGCCAAATTCTGGCTCTCTGCACGTATTCGCAGTTTGAAATTACGAATTTTTATACCCAACATATGCAAAGAACTGAAAGCGTCAGTGAGTCACATTTTGAACAAACTCCCCTGCAGTTTTAAAAATATCCCAAATATCCCAATTTCGAGGCCGAATATATATTTTGGAGCCAAATTCTGGCTCTCTGCACGTATTCGCAGTTTGAAATTACGACTTTTTATACCCAACATATGGGAAGTACTGAAAGCAGCGTTTGGTCACATTTGTCCCAAACCTCCCTGCAGTTTTCAAAATATCCCAAACATCCCAATTTTGAGGCCTGAGCCATATTTTGGAGCCAAATTCTGGGTCTCTGCACGTATTCGCTGTTTGAAATTACGACTTTTTATACCCAACTTATGCGAAGTACTGAAAGCGGCGTTTGGTCACATTTGTCCCAAACCTCCCTGCAGTTTTGTAAATATCTCAAACATCCCCATTTCGAGGCCTGAGCCATATTTTGGAGCCAAATTCTGGCTCTTTGCACGTATTCGCAGTTTGATATTACGACTTTTATACCCAACATATGCCAAGTACTGAAAGCGGCGTTTGGTCATATTTGTCCCAAACTCCCCTGCAGTTTTTAAAATATCCCAAACATCCCAATTTCGAGGCCTGAGCAAAATTTTGGAGCCAAACTCTGGCTCTCTGCACGTATTTGCAGTTTGAAATTACGACTTTTTTATACCCAACATATGCCAAGTACTGAAACCGGCGTTTGGTCATATTTGTCCCAAACTCCCCTGCAGTTTTCAAAATATCCCAAACATCCCAATTTCAAGGCCTGAGCCATATTTTGGAGCCAAATTCTGGCTCTATGCAAGTATTCACAGTTTTAAATTACGAATTTTTATACCCAACATATGCGAAGTACTGAAAGCGGCAGTGAATTACATTTTGTACAAACTCCCCTGCAGTTTTCAAAATATCCCAAACTTCTCAATTTCGAGGCCTGAGCCATATTTTTGAGCCAAATTTCTTCTCTCTGCCCGTATTCGCAGTTTGAAATTAAGACTTTTTATACCCAACATATGCGAAGTACTGCAAGTGGCGTTTGGTCATATTAGTCCCAAACTCCCCTGCAGTTTTCAAAATATCCCAAACATCCCAATTTCGAGGCTTGAGTAATATTTTGGAGCCAAATTCTGGCTCTCTGCGCGTATTCGCAGTTTGAAGTTCCGACTTTTTATACCCAACATATGCCAAGTACTGAAAGCCGCAGTGAGTCACATTTTGCACAAACTCCCCTGCAGTTTTCAAAGTATCCCAAATATCCAAATTTCGAGGCCTGAGCCATATTTTGGAGTCAAATTCTGGCTCTTTGCACGTATTCGCAGTTTGAAATTACGAACTTTTATACCCAACATATGCCAAGTACTGAATGGGGCGTTTGGTTACATTTGTCCCAAACCTCCCTGCAGTTTTCAAAATATCCCAAACATCACAATTTCGAGGCCAGAGCCATATTTTGGAGCCAAATCTGGCTCTCTGGACGTATTCGCAGTTTGAAATTACGACTTTTTTATACCCAATATATGCCAAGTACTGAAAGCGGCGTTTGGTCACATTTGTCCCAAACCTTCCTGCAGTTTTGTAGATATCTCAAACATCCCCATTTCGATGCCTGAGCCATATTTTGGAGCCAAATTCTGGCTCTTTGCACGTATTCGCAGTTTGATATTACGACTTTTTATACCCAACATATGCCAAGTACTGAAAGCGGCAGTGAGTCACATTTTGAACAAACTCCCCTGCAGTTTTAAAAATATCCCAAACATCCCAATTTCGAGGCCTGAGCCATTTTTTGGAGCCAAATTATGGCTCTCTGCACGTATTCGCAGTTTGAAATTACGAATTTTAATACCCAACATATGCCAAGTACTGAAAGCGTCAGTGAGTCACATTTTGAACAAACTCCCCTGCAGTTTTAAAAATATCCCAAATATCCTAATTTCGAGGACGGAGCCATATTTTGGAGCCAAATTCTGGCTCTCTGCACGTATTCGCAGTTTGAAATTACGACTAATTATACCCAACATATGGGAAGTACTGAAAGCAGCGTATTTTCACATTTGTCCCAAACCTCCCTACAGTTTTCAAAATATCCCAAACATCCCAATTTCGAGGCCTGAGCCATATTTTGGAGCCAAATTCTGGCTCTCTGCACGTATTCGCAGTTTGAAATTACGTCTTTTTTATATACAACATATGCAAAATACTGAAAGCAGCATTTGGTCATATTTGTCCCAAACTCCGCTGCAGTTTTCAAAATATCCCAAACATTCAAATTTCGAGGCCTGAGCCATATTTTCGAGCAAACTTCTGGCTCTCTGCACGTATTCGCAGTTAGAAATTACAACTTTTTTATACCCCACATATGCAAAATACTAAAAGCAGTGTTTGGTCATATTTGTCCCAAACTCCCCTGGAGTTTTCAAAATATCTCAAACATCCTAATTTCGAGGCCTGAGCCATATTTTGGAGCCAAATTCTGGCTCTCGGTACGTATTCGCAGTTGGAAATTACGACTTTTTATACCCAACATATGCCAACTACTGAAAGCGGCAGTGAATCACATTTTGCACAAACTCCCCTGCAGTTTTAAAAATATCACAAATATCCCAATTTCGAGGCCTGAGCCATATTTTGGAGCCAAATTCTGGCTCTCTGCACGTATTTGCAGTTTGAAATTACGACATTTTATACCCAACATATGCGAAGTACTGAAAGCGGCGTTTGGTCACATTTGTCCCAAACCTCCCTGCAGTTTTGTAAATATCTCAAACATCCCCATTTCGAGGCCTGAACCATATTTTGGAGCCAAATTCTGGCTCTTTGCACGTATTCGCAGTTTAATATTACGACTTTTTATACCCAGCATATGCCAAGTACTGAAAGCCGCAGTGAGTCACATTTTGCACAAACTCCCCTGCAGTTTTTAAAATATCCTAAACATCCCAATTTCAAGGCCTGAGCCATATTTTGAAGCCAAATTCTGGCTCTCTGCACGTATTCGCAGTTTGAAATTACGACTTTTTATACCCAACATATGCCAAGTACTGAAAGCGTCAGTGAGTCACATTTTCAACAAACTCCCCTGCAGTTTTCAAAATATCCCAAATATTCCAATTTCGAGGGGTGAGCCATATTTTGGAGCCAAATTCTGGCTCTCTGCACGTATTCGCAGTTTGAAATTACGATTTTTTTGTACCTAACGTATGCGAAGTACTGAAAGTGGCATTTGGTCACATTTGTCCCAAACCTTCCTACAGTTTTCAAAATATCCCAAACATCCCAATTTCGAGGCCTGAGCCATATTTTGGAGCCAAATTCTGGCTCTCTGCACGTATTTGCAGTTTGATATTACGACTTTTTGTACCCAACATATGCCAAGTACTGAAAGCAGCAGTGAGTCACATTTTGCACAAACTCCCCTGCAGTTTTCAGAATATCCCAAACATCCCTATTTCGAGGCCTGAGCTATATTTTGGAGTCAAATTCTGGCTCTTTGCACGTATTCGCAGTTTGAAAATACGACTTTTTATACCCAACTTATGCGAAGTACTGAAAGCGGCGTTTGGTCACATTTGTCCCAAACCTCCCTGCAGTTTTGTAAATATCTCAAACATCCCCATTTCGAGGCCTGAGCCATATTTTGGAGCCAAATTCTGGCTCTTTGCACGTATTCGCAGTTTGATATTACGACTTTTATACCCAACATATGCCAAGTACTGAAAGCGGCGTTTGGTCATATTTGTCCCAAACTCCCCTGCAGTTTTCAAAATATCCCAAACATCCCTATTTCGAGGCCTGAGCAAAATTTTGGAGCCAAACTCTGGCTCTCTGCACGTATTTGCAGTTTGAAATTACTTCTTTTTTATACCCAACATATGCCAAGTACTGAAACCGGCGTTTGGTCATATTTGTCCCAAACTCCCCTGCAGTTTTCAAAATATCCCAAACATCCCAATTTCGAGGCCTGAGCCATATTTTGGAGCCAAATTCTGGCTCTATGCAAGTATTCACATTTTTAAATTACGAATTTTTATACCCAACATATGCGAAGTACTGAAAGCGGCAGTGAATCACATTTTGTACAAACTCCCCTGCAGTTTTCAAAATATCCCAAACTTCTCAATTTCGAGGCCTGAGCCACATTTTTGAGCCAAATTCCTTCTCTCTGCCCGTATTCGCAGTTTGAAATTAAGACTTTTTATACCCAACATATGTGAAGTACTGAAAGTGGCGTTTGGTCATATTAGTCCCAAACTCCCCTGCAGTTTTCAAAATATCCCAAACATCCTAATTTCGAGGCTTGAGTAATATTTTGGAGCCAAATTCTGGCTCTCTGCACGTATTCGCAGTTTGAAGTTCCGACTTTTTATACCCAACATACGCCAAGTACTGAAAGCCGCAGTGAGTCACATTTTGCACAAACTCCCCTGCAGTTTTCAAAGTATCCCAAATATCCAAATTTCGAGGCCTGAGCCATATTTTGGAGTCAAATTCTGGCTCTTTGCACGTATTCGCAGTTTGAAATTACGACTTTTTTATACCCAACATATGCCAAGTACTGAAAGCGGTGTTTGGTTACATTTGTCCCAATCCCCCCTGCAATTTTCAAAATATCCCAAACATCCAAATTTCGAGGCCTTAGCCATATTTTGGAGCCAAATTTTGGCTCTCGGTACGTATTCGCAGTTTGAAATTACGAATTTTATACCCAACATATGCCAAGTACTGAAAGCGGTAGTGAGTCACATTTTGCACAAACTCCCCTGCAGTTTTCAAAATATCCCAAACATCCCAATTTCGAGGCCTGGGCCATATTTTGGAGCCAAATTCTGGCTCTATGCACGCATTCGCAGTTTGAAATTACGACTTTTTATACCCTACATATGCCAAGTTCTGAAAGCGGCAGTGAGTCACCTTTTGCACAAACTCCCCTGCAGTTTTTAAAATATCCCAAACATCCCAACTTCGAGGCCTGAGCCATATTTTGGAGCCAAATTCTGGCTCTCTGCACGTATTCGCAGTTTGAAATTACGAATTTTTATACCCAACATATGCCAAGTACTGAATGTGGCGTTTGGTCACATTTGTCCCAAACCTCCCTGCAGTTTTCAAAATATCCCAAACATCCCAATTTCGAGGCCTGAGCCTTATTTTGGAGCCAAATTCTGGCTCTCTGCACGTATTCGCAGTTTGAAATTACGAATTTTTATACCCAACATATGCAAAGAACTGAAAGCGTCAGTGAGTCACATTTTGAACAAACTCCCCTGCAGTTTTAAAAATATCCCAAATATCCCAATTTCGAGGCCGAATATATATTTTGGAGCCAAATTCTGGCTCTCTGCACGTATTCGCAGTTTGAAATTACGACTTTTTATACCCAACATATGGGAAGTACTGAAAGCAGCGTTTGGTCACATTTGTCCCAAACCTCCCTGCAGTTTTCAAAATATCCCAAACATCCCAATTTTGAGGCCTGAGCCATATTTTGGAGCCAAATTCTGGGTCTCTGCACGTATTCGCTGTTTGAAATTACGACTTTTTATACCCAACTTATGCGAAGTACTGAAAGCGGCGTTTGGTCACATTTGTCCCAAACCTCCCTGCAGTTTTGTAAATATCTCAAACATCCCCATTTCGAGGCCTGAGCCATATTTTGGAGCCAAATTCTGGCTCTTTGCACGTATTCGCAGTTTGATATTACGACTTTTATACCCAACATATGCCAAGTACTGAAAGCGGCGTTTGGTCATATTTGTCCCAAACTCCCCTGCAGTTTTTAAAATATCCCAAACATCCCAATTTCGAGGCCTGAGCAAAATTTTGGAGCCAAACTCTGGCTCTCTGCACGTATTTGCAGTTTGAAATTACGACTTTTTTATACCCAACATATGCCAAGTACTGAAACCGGCGTTTGGTCATATTTGTCCCAAACTCCCCTGCAGTTTTCAAAATATCCCAAACATCCCAATTTCAAGGCCTGAGCCATATTTTGGAGCCAAATTCTGGCTCTATGCAAGTATTCACAGTTTTAAATTACGAATTTTTATACCCAACATATGCGAAGTACTGAAAGCGGCAGTGAATTACATTTTGTACAAACTCCCCTGCAGTTTTCAAAATATCCCAAACTTCTCAATTTCGAGGCCTGAGCCATATTTTTGAGCCAAATTTCTTCTCTCTGCCCGTATTCGCAGTTTGAAATTAAGACTTTTTATACCCAACATATGCGAAGTACTGCAAGTGGCGTTTGGTCATATTAGTCCCAAACTCCCCTGCAGTTTTCAAAATATCCCAAACATCCCAATTTCGAGGCTTGAGTAATATTTTGGAGCCAAATTCTGGCTCTCTGCGCGTATTCGCAGTTTGAAGTTCCGACTTTTTATACCCAACATATGCCAAGTACTGAAAGCCGCAGTGAGTCACATTTTGCACAAACTCCCCTGCAGTTTTCAAAGTATCCCAAATATCCAAATTTCGAGGCCTGAGCCATATTTTGGAGTCAAATTCTGGCTCTTTGCACGTATTCGCAGTTTGAAATTACGAACTTTTATACCCAACATATGCCAAGTACTGAATGGGGCGTTTGGTTACATTTGTCCCAAACCTCCCTGCAGTTTTCAAAATATCCCAAACATCACAATTTCGAGGCCAGAGCCATATTTTGGAGCCAAATCTGGCTCTCTGGACGTATTCGCAGTTTGAAATTACGACTTTTTTATACCCAATATATGCCAAGTACTGAAAGCGGCGTTTGGTCACATTTGTCCCAAACCTTCCTGCAGTTTTGTAGATATCTCAAACATCCCCATTTCGATGCCTGAGCCATATTTTGGAGCCAAATTCTGGCTCTTTGCACGTATTCGCAGTTTGATATTACGACTTTTTATACCCAACATATGCCAAGTACTGAAAGCGGCAGTGAGTCACATTTTGAACAAACTCCCCTGCAGTTTTAAAAATATCCCAAACATCCCAATTTCGAGGCCTGAGCCATTTTTTGGAGCCAAATTATGGCTCTCTGCACGTATTCGCAGTTTGAAATTACGAATTTTAATACCCAACATATGCCAAGTACTGAAAGCGTCAGTGAGTCACATTTTGAACAAACTCCCCTGCAGTTTTAAAAATATCCCAAATATCCTAATTTCGAGGACGGAGCCATATTTTGGAGCCAAATTCTGGCTCTCTGCACGTATTCGCAGTTTGAAATTACGACTAATTATACCCAACATATGGGAAGTACTGAAAGCAGCGTATTTTCACATTTGTCCCAAACCTCCCTACAGTTTTCAAAATATCCCAAACATCCCAATTTCGAGGCCTGAGCCATATTTTGGAGCCAAATTCTGGCTCTCTGCACGTATTCGCAGTTTGAAATTACGTCTTTTTTATATACAACATATGCAAAATACTGAAAGCAGCATTTGGTCATATTTGTCCCAAACTCCGCTGCAGTTTTCAAAATATCCCAAACATTCAAATTTCGAGGCCTGAGCCATATTTTCGAGCAAACTTCTGGCTCTCTGCACGTATTCGCAGTTAGAAATTACAACTTTTTTATACCCCACATATGCAAAATACTAAAAGCAGTGTTTGGTCATATTTGTCCCAAACTCCCCTGGAGTTTTCAAAATATCTCAAACATCCTAATTTCGAGGCCTGAGCCATATTTTGGAGCCAAATTCTGGCTCTCGGTACGTATTCGCAGTTGGAAATTACGACTTTTTATACCCAACATATGCCAACTACTGAAAGCGGCAGTGAATCACATTTTGCACAAACTCCCCTGCAGTTTTAAAAATATCACAAATATCCCAATTTCGAGGCCTGAGCCATATTTTGGAGCCAAATTCTGGCTCTCTGCACGTATTTGCAGTTTGAAATTACGACATTTTATACCCAACATATGCGAAGTACTGAAAGCGGCGTTTGGTCACATTTGTCCCAAACCTCCCTGCAGTTTTGTAAATATCTCAAACATCCCCATTTCGAGGCCTGAACCATATTTTGGAGCCAAATTCTGGCTCTTTGCACGTATTCGCAGTTTAATATTACGACTTTTTATACCCAGCATATGCCAAGTACTGAAAGCCGCAGTGAGTCACATTTTGCACAAACTCCCCTGCAGTTTTTAAAATATCCTAAACATCCCAATTTCAAGGCCTGAGCCATATTTTGAAGCCAAATTCTGGCTCTCTGCACGTATTCGCAGTTTGAAATTACGACTTTTTATACCCAACATATGCCAAGTACTGAAAGCGTCAGTGAGTCACATTTTCAACAAACTCCCCTGCAGTTTTCAAAATATCCCAAATATTCCAATTTCGAGGGGTGAGCCATATTTTGGAGCCAAATTCTGGCTCTCTGCACGTATTCGCAGTTTGAAATTACGATTTTTTTGTACCTAACGTATGCGAAGTACTGAAAGTGGCATTTGGTCACATTTGTCCCAAACCTTCCTACAGTTTTCAAAATATCCCAAACATCCCAATTTCGAGGCCTGAGCCATATTTTGGAGCCAAATTCTGGCTCTCTGCACGTATTTGCAGTTTGATATTACGACTTTTTGTACCCAACATATGCCAAGTACTGAAAGCAGCAGTGAGTCACATTTTGCACAAACTCCCCTGCAGTTTTCAGAATATCCCAAACATCCCTATTTCGAGGCCTGAGCTATATTTTGGAGTCAAATTCTGGCTCTTTGCACGTATTCGCAGTTTGAAAATACGACTTTTTATACCCAACTTATGCGAAGTACTGAAAGCGGCGTTTGGTCACATTTGTCCCAAACCTCCCTGCAGTTTTGTAAATATCTCAAACATCCCCATTTCGAGGCCTGAGCCATATTTTGGAGCCAAATTCTGGCTCTTTGCACGTATTCGCAGTTTGATATTACGACTTTTATACCCAACATATGCCAAGTACTGAAAGCGGCGTTTGGTCATATTTGTCCCAAACTCCCCTGCAGTTTTCAAAATATCCCAAACATCCCTATTTCGAGGCCTGAGCAAAATTTTGGAGCCAAACTCTGGCTCTCTGCACGTATTTGCAGTTTGAAATTACGACTTTTTTATACCCAACATATGCCAAGTACTGAAACCGGCGTTTGGTCATATTTGTCCCAAACTCCCCTGCAGTTTTCAAAATATCCCAAACATCCCAATTTCGAGGCCTGAGCCATATTTTGGAGCCAAATTCTGGCTCTATGCAAGTATTCACATTTTTAAATTACGAATTTTTATACCCAACATATGCGAAGTACTGAAAGCGGCAGTGAATCACATTTTGTACAAACTCCCCTGCAGTTTTCAAAATATCCCAAACTTCTCAATTTCGAGGCCTGAGCCACATTTTTGAGCCAAATTCCTTCTCTCTGCCCGTATTCGCAGTTTGAAATTAAGACTTTTTATACCCAACATATGTGAAGTACTGAAAGTGGCGTTTGGTCATATTAGTCCCAAACTCCCCTGCAGTTTTCAAAATATCCCAAACATCCTAATTTCGAGGCTTGAGTAATATTTTGGAGCCAAATTCTGGCTCTCTGCACGTATTCGCAGTTTGAAGTTCCGACTTTTTATACCCAACATACGCCAAGTACTGAAAGCCGCAGTGAGTCACATTTTGCACAAACTCCCCTGCAGTTTTCAAAGTATCCCAAATATCCAAATTTCGAGGCCTGAGCCATATTTTGGAGTCAAATTCTGGCTCTTTGCACGTATTCGCAGTTTGAAATTACGAACTTTTATACCCAACATATGCCAAGTACTGAATGGGGCGTTTGGTTACATTTGTCCCAAACCTCCCTGCAGTTTTCAAAATATCCCAAACATCCCAATTTCGAGGCCAGAGCCATATTTTGGAGCCAAATCTGGCTCTCTGGAAGTATTCGCAGTTTGAAATTACGACTTTTTTATACTCAATATATGCCAAGTACTGAAAGCGGCATTTGGTCACATTTGTCCCAAACCTTCCTGCAGTTTTGTAGATATCTCAAACATCCCCATTTCGATGCCTGAGCCATATTTTGGAGCCAAATTCTGGCTCTTTGCACGTATTCGCAGTTTGATATTACGACTTTTTATACCCAATATATGCCAAGTACTGAAAGCGGCAGTGAGTCACATTTTGAACAAACTCCCCTGCAGTTTTAAAAATATCCCAAACGTCCCAATTTCGAGGCCTGAGCCATTTTTTGGAGCCAAATTCTGGCTCTCTGCACGTATTCGCAGTTTGAAATTACGAATTTTAATACCCAACATATGCCAAGTACTGAAAGCGTCAGTGAGTCACATTTTGAACAAACTCCCCTGCAGTTTTAAAAATATCCCAAATATCCTAATTTCGAGGACGGAGCCATATTTTGGAGCCAAATTCTGGCTCTCTGCACGTATTCGCAGTTTGAAATTACGACTTATTATACCCAACATATGGGAAGTACTGAAAGCAGCGTATGGTCACATTTGTCCCAAACCTCCCTACAGTTTTCAAAATATCCCAAACATCCCAATTTCGAGGCCTGAGCCATATTTTGGAGCCAAATTCTGGCTCTCTGCTTGTATTCGCAGTTTGAATTTACGACTTTTTATACCCAACATATGCCAAGTACTGAAAGCGGCGTTTGGTCACATTTGTCCCAATCTCCCCTGCAGTTTTAAAATATCCCAAACATCCCAATTTCGAGGCCTGAGCCATATTTTGGAGCCAAATTCTGGCTCTCTGCACGGATTCGCAGTTTGAAATTACGTCTTTTTTATATACAACATATGCAAAATACTGAAAGCAGCATTTGGTCATATTTGTCCCAAACTCCGCTGCAGTTTTCAAAATATCCCAAACATCCAAATTTCGAGGCCTGAGCCATATTTTGGAGCAAACTTCTGGCTCTCTGCACGAATTCG
The DNA here is from genome assembly GCF_040958095.1 of Procambarus clarkii. Lineage (NCBI taxonomy): Eukaryota > Metazoa > Arthropoda > Malacostraca > Decapoda > Cambaridae > Procambarus > Procambarus clarkii. Next base: position 8,063,090 of record NC_091218.1, on the reverse strand, counting down.
CAGTTAGAAATTACAACTTTTTTATACCCCACATATGCAAAATACTGAAAGCAGTGTTTGGTCATATTTGTCCCAAACTCCCCTGGAGTTTTCAAAATATCTCAAACATCCTAATTTCGAGGCCTGAGCCATATTTTGGAGCCAAATTCTGGCTCTCTGCACGTATTTGCAGTTTGAAATTACGACATTTTATACCCAACATATGCGAAGTACTGAAAGCGGCGTTTGGTCACATTTGTCCCAAACCTCCCTGCAGTTTTGTAAATATCTCAAACATCCCCATTTCGAGGCCTGAGCCATATTTTGGAGCCAAATTCTGGCTCTTTGCACGTATTCGCAGTTTAATATTACGACTTTTTATACTCAGCATATGCCAAGTACTGAAAGCAGCAGTGAGTCACATTTTGCACAAACTCCCCTGCAGTTTTTAAAATATCCCAAACATCCCAATTTCAAGGCCTGAGCCATATTTTGAAGCCAAATTCTGGCTCTCTGCACGTATTCGCAGTTTGAAATTACGACTTTTTATACCCAACATATGCCAAGTACTGAAAGCGTCAGTGAGTCACATTTTCAACAAACTCCCCTGCAGTTTTCAAAATATCCCAAATATTCCAATTTCGAGGGGTGAGCCATATTTTGGAGCCAAATTCTGGCTCTCTGCACGTATTCGCAGTTTGAAATTACGATTTTTTTGTACCTAACGTATGCGAAGTACTGAAAGCGGCATTTGGTCACATTTGTCCCAAACCTTCCTACAGTTTTCAAAATATCCCAAACATCCCAATTTCGAGGCCTGAGCCATATTTTGGAGCCAAATTCTGGCTCTCTGCACGTATTTGCAGTTTGATATTACGACTTTTTATACCCATCATATGCCAAGTACTGAAAGCAGCAGTGAGTCACATTTTGCACAAACTCCCCTGCAGTTTTCAGAATATCCCAAACATCCCAATTTCGAGGCCTGAGCCATATTTTGGAGTCAAATTCTGGCTCTTTGCACGTATTCGCAGTTTGAAAATACGACTTTTTATACCCAACATATGCCATGTTCTGAAAGCGGCGTTTGGTCATATTTGTCCCAAACCTCCCTGCAGTTTTCAAAATATCCCAAACATCCCAATTTCGAGGCCTGAGCCATATTTTGGAGCCAAATTCTTGCTCTCTGCTCGTATTTGCAGTTTGAAATTACGACTTTTTTATACCCAACATATGCCAAGTACTGAAAGCGGCGTTTGGTCACATTTGTCCCAAACCTCCCTGCAGTTTTCAAAATATCCCAAACTTCCCAATTTCGAGGCCTGAGCCATATTTTGGAGCCAAATACCTGCTCTCTGCACATATTCGCAGTTTGAAATTACGACTTTTTATACCCAACATATGCGAAGTACTGAAAGTGGCGTTTGGTCATATTTGTCTCAAACTCCCCTGCAGTTTTCAAAATATCACAAACATCCCCATTTCGAGGCCTGAGTAATATTTTGGAGCCAAATTCTGGCTCTCTGTACGTATTCGCAGCTTGAAATTACGAATTTTTATACCCAACATATGCGAAGTACTGAAAGCGGCAGTGAGTCACATTTTGCACAAACTCCCCTGCAGTTTTCAGAATATCTCAAACATCCCAATTTCGAGGCCTGAGCCATATTTTGGAACCAAATTCTGGCTCTCTACTCGTATTCGCAGTTTGAAATTACTACTTTTTATACCCAACATATGCCAAGTACTGAAAGCGGCGTTTGGTCACATTTGTCCCAATCTCCCCTGCAGTTTTAAAATATCCCAAACATCCCAATTTCCAGGCCTGAGCCATATTTTGGAGCCAAATTCTGCCTCTCTGCCCGTATTCGCAGTTTGAAATTACGACTTTTTTTTACCCAACATATGCAAAATACTGAAAGCAGCGTTTGGTCATATTTGTCCCAAACTCCCCTGCAGTTTTCAAAATATCCCAAACATCCAAATTTCGAGGCCTGAGCCTTATTTTAGAGCAAATGTCTGGCTCTCTGCACGAATTCGCAGTTAGAAGTTACGACTTTTTTATACCCCACATATGCAAAATACAGAAAGCAGCGTTTGGTCATATTTGTCCCAAACTCCCCTGGAGTTTTCAAAATATCTCAAACATCCCAATTTCGAGGCCTGAGCCATATTTTGGAGCCAAATTCTGGCTCTCTGTACGTATTCGCAGCTTGAAATTACGAATTTTTATACCCAACATATGCGAAGTACTGAAAGCGGCAGTGAGTCACATTTTGCACAAACTCTCCTGCAGTTTTCAAAATATCCCAAACATCCCCATTTTGAGGCCCGAGTTATATTTTGGAGCCAAATCTGGCTCTCTGGACGTATTCGCAGTTTGAAATTATGACTTTTTTATACCCAATATATGCCAAGTACTGAAAGCGGCATTTGGTCACATTTGTCCCAATCTCCCCTGCAGTTTTAAAATATCTCAAACATCCCAATTTCCTGGCCTGAGCCATATTTTGGAGCCAAATTCTGGCTCTCTGCCCGTATTCGCAGTTTGAAATTACGACTTTTTTTTACCCAACATATGCAAAATACTGAAAGCAGCGTTTAGTCATATTTGTCCCAAACTCCCCTGCAGTTTTCAAAATATCCCAAACATCCAAATTTCGAGGCCTGAGCCTTATTTTAGAGCAAATGTCTGGCTCTCTGCACGTATTCGCAGTTAGAAGTTACGACTTTTTTATACCCCACATATGCAAAATACAGAAAGCAGCGTTTGGTCATATTTGTCCCAAACTCCCCTGGAGTTTTCAAAATATCTCAAACATCCCAATTTCGAGGCCTGAGCCATATTTTGGAGCCAAATTCTGGCTCTCGGTACGTATTCGCAGTTTGAAATTACAACTTTTTATACCCAACATATGCCAAGTACTGAAAGCGACAGTGAGTCACATTTTGCACAAACTCCCCTACAGTTTTGAAAATATCCCAAATATCCCAATTTCAAGGCCTGAGCCATATTTTGGAGCCAAATTCTGGCTCTCCGCATGTATTCGCAGTTTGATATTACGAATTTTTATATCCAACATATGCCAAGTACTGAAAGCCGCAGTGAGTCACATTTTGCACAAACTCCCCTGCAGTTTTCAGAATATCCCAAACATCCCAATTTCGAGACTTGAGCCATGTTTTGGAGTCAAATTCTGGCTCTTTGCACGTATTCGCATTTTGAAAATACGACTTTTTATAACCAACATATGCGAAGTACTAAAAGCTGCGTTTGGTCACATTTGTCCCAAACCTTCCTGCAGTTTTCAAAATATCCCAAACATCCCAAACATCGCAATTTCGAGGCCTGAGCCATATATTGGAGCCAATTTCTGGCTCTCTTCACCTATTCGCAGTTTGAAATTACGACTTTTTTATACCCAACATATGCCAAGTACTGAAAGCGGCGTTTGGTAATATTTTTCCCAATCTCCTCTGCAGTTTTCAAAATATCCCAAACATCCCAATTTCGAGGCCTAAGCCATATTTTGGAGCCAAATTCTGGCTCTCTGCACGTATACGCAGTTTGAAATTACGACTTTTTATACACAACATATGCCAAGTACTGAAAGCGGAAGTGAGTCACATTATGCACAAACTCCCCTGCAGTTTTTAAAATATCCCAAACATCCCAATTTCGAGGCCTGAGCCATATTTTGGAGCCAAATTCTGGCTCTCTGCACGTATTCGCAGTTTGAAATTACGATTTTTTTGTACCTAACATATGCAAAGTACAGAAAGCTGCGTTTGGTCAAATTTGTCTCAAACCTCCCTGCAGTTTTCAAAATATCCCAAACATCCCAATATCGATTCCTGAGCCATATTTTGAAGCCAAATTCTGGCTCTTTGCACGTATTCGCAGTTTGATATTATGACTTTTTATACCCAACATATGCGAAGTACTGAAAGCGGCGTTTGGTCACATTTGTCCCAAACCTCCCTGCAGTTTTGTAAATATCTCAAACATCCCCATTTCGAGGCCTGAGCCATATTTTGGAGTCAAATTCTGGCTCTTTGCACGTATTCGCAGTTTGAAAATACGACTTTTTATACCCAACTTATGCGAAGTACTGAAAGCGGCGTTTGGTCACATTTGTCCCAAACCTCCCTGCAGTTTTGTAAATATCTCAAACATCCCCATTTCGAGGCCTGAGCCATATTTTGGAGCCAAATTCTGGCTCTTTGCACGTATTCGCAGTTTGATATTACGACTTTTATACCCAACATATGCCAAGTACTGAAAGCGGCGTTTGGTGATATTTGTCCCAAACTCCCCTGCAGTTTTCAAAATATCCCAAACATCCCAATTTCGAGGCCTGAGCAAAATTTTGGAGCCAAACTCTGGCTCTCTGCACGTATTTGCAGTTTGAAATTACGACTTTTTTATACCCAACATATGCCAAGTACTGAAACCGGCGTTTGGTCATATTTGTCCCAAACTCCCCTACAGTTTTCAAAATATCCCAAACATCCCAATTTCGAGGCCTGAGCCATATTTTGGAGCCAAATTCTGGCTCTATGCAAGTATTCACAGTTTTAAATTACGAATTTTTATACCCAACATATGCGAAGTACTGAAAGCGGCAGTGAATCACATTTTGTACAAACTCCCCTGCATTTTTCAAAATATCCCAAACTTCTCAATTTCGAGGCCTGAGCCACATTTTTGAGCCAAATTCCTTCACTCTGCCCGTATTCGCAGTTTGAAATTAAGACTTTTTATACCCAACATATGCGAAGTACTGAAAGTGGCGTTTGGTCATATTAGTCCCAAACTCCCCTGCAGTTTTCAAAATATCCCAAACATCCTTATTTCGAGGCTTGAGTAATATTTTGGAGCCAAATTCTGGCTCTCTGCACGTATTCGCAGTTTGAAGTTCCGACTTTTTATACCCAACATACGCCAAGTACTGAAAGCCGCAGTGAGTCACATTTTGCACAAACTCCCCTGCAGTTTTCAAAGTATCCCAAATATCCAAATTTCGAGGCCTGAGCCATATTTTGGAGTCAAATTCTGGCTCTTTGCACGTATTCGCAGTTTGAAATTACGAACTTTTATACCCAACATATGCCAAGTACTGAATGGGGCGTTTGGTTACATTTGTCCCAAACCTCCCTGCAGTTTTCAAAATATCCCAAACATCCCAATTTCGAGGCCAGAGCCATATTTTGGAGCCAAATCTGGCTCTCTGGATGTATTCGCAGTTTGAAATTACGACTTTTTTATACCCAATATATGCCAAGTACTGAAAGCGGCATTTGGTCACATTTGTCCCAAACCTTCCTGCAGTTTTGTAGATATCTCAAACATCCCCATTTCGATGCCTGAGCCATATTTTGGAGCCAAATTCTGGCTCTTTGCACGTATTCGCAGTTTGATATTACGACTTTTTATACCCAATATATGCCAAGTACTGAAAGCGGCAGTGAGTCACATTTTGAACAAACTCCCCTGCAGTTTTAAAAATATCCCAAACGTCCCAATTTCGAGGCCTGAGCCATTTTTGGGAGCCAAATTCTGGCTCTCTGCACGTATTCGCAGTTTGAAATTACGAATTTTAATACCCAACATATGCCAAGTACTGAAAGCGTCAGTGAGTCACATTTTGAACAAACTCCCCAGCAGTTTTAAAAATATCCCAAATATCCTAATTTCGAGGACGGAGCCATATTTTGGAGCCAAATTCTGGCTCTCTGCACGTATTCGCAGTTTGAAATTACGACTTATTATACCCAACATATGGGAAGTACTGAAAGCAGCGTATGGTCACATTTGTCCCAAACCTCCCTACAGTTTTCAAAATATCCCAAACATCCCAATTTCGAGGCCTGAGCCATATTTTGGAGCCAAATTCTGGCTCTCTGCTCGTATTCGCAGTTTGAATTTACGACTTTTTATACCCAACATATGCCAAGTACTGAAAGCGGCGTTTGGTCACATTTGTCCCAATCTCCCCTGCAGTTTTCAAAATATCCCAAACATCCAAATTTCGAGGCCTGAGCCATATTTTGGAGAAAACTTCTGGCTCTCTGCACGAATTCGCAGTTAGAAATTACAACTTTTTTATACCCCACATATGCAAAATACTGAAAGCAGTGTTTGGTCATATTTGTCCCAAACTCCCCTGGAGTTTTCAAAATATCTCAAACATCCCAATTTCCAGGCCTGAGCCATATTTTGGAGCCAAATTCTGGCTCTCTGTACGTATTCGCAGCTTGAAATTACGAATTTTTATACCCAACATATGCGAAGTACTGAAAGCGGCAGTGAGTCACATTTTGCACAAACTCCCCTGCAGTTTTCAGAATATCTCAAACATCCCAATTTCGAGGCCTGAGCCATATTTTGGAACCAAATTCTGGCTCTCTGCTCGTATTCGCAGTTTGAAATTACTACTTTTTATACCCAACATATGCCAAGTACTGAAAGCGGCGTTTGGTCACATTTGTCCCAATCTCCCCTGCAGTTTTAAAATATCCCAAACATCCCAATTTCCAGGCCTGAGCCATATTTTGGAGCCAAATTCTGGCTCTCTGCCCGTATTCGCAGTTTGAAATTACGACTTTTTTTTACCCAACATATGCAAAATACTGAAAGCAGCGTTTGGTCATATTTGTCCCAAACTCCCCTGCAGTTTTCAAAATATCCCAAACATCCAAATTTCGAGGCCTGAGCCTTATTTTAGAGCAAATGTCTGGCTCTCTGCACGAATTCGCAGTTAGAAGTTACGACTTTTTTATACCCCACATATGCAAAATACAGAAAGCAGCGTTTGGTCATATTTGTCCCAAACTCCCCTGGAGTTTTCAAAATATCTCAAACATCCCAATTTCGAGGCCTGAGCCATATTTTGGAGCCAAATTCTGGCTCTCTGTACGTATTCGCAGCTTGAAATTACGAATTTTTATACCCAACATATGCGAAGTACTGAAAGCGGCAGTGAGTCACATTTTGCACAAACTCCCCTGCAGTTTTCAGAATATCCCAAACATCCCAATTTCGAGGCCTGAGCCATATTTTGGAGACAAATTCTGGCTCTTTGCACGTATTCGCAGTTTGAAATTACGAACTTTTATTCCCAATATATTCCAAGTACTGAGTGCGGCGTTTGGTCACATTTGTTCGAAACCTCCCTGCAGTTTTCAAAATATCCCAAACATCCCCATTTTGAGGCCCGAGCTATATTTTGGAGCCAAATCTGGCTCTCTGGACGTATTCGCAGTTTGAAATTATGACTTTTTTATACCCAATATATGCCAAGTACTGAAAGCGGCATTTGGTCACATTTGTCCCAATCTCCCCTGCAGTTTTAAAATATCCCAAACATCCCAATTTCCTGGCCTGAGCCATATTTTGGAGCCAAATTCTGGCTCTCTGCCCGTATTCGCAGTTTGAAATTACGACTTTTTTTTACCCAACATATGCAAAATACTGAAAGCAGCGTTTGGTCATATTTGTCCCAAACTCCCCTGCAGTTTTCAAAATATCCCAAACATCCAAATTTCGAGGCCTGAGCCTTATTTTAGAGCAAATGTCTGGCTCTCTGCACGTATTCGCAGTTAGAAGTTACGACTTTTTTATACCCCACATATGCAAAATACAGAAAGCAGCGTTTGGTCATATTTGTCCCAAACTCCCCTGGAGTTTTCAAAATATCTCAAACATCCCAATTTCGAGGCCTGAGCCATATTTTGGAGCCAAATTCTGGCTCTCGGTACGTATTCGCAGTTTGAAATTACAACTTTTTATACCCAACATATGCCAAGTACTGAAAGCGGCGTTTGGTAATCTTTTTCCCAATCTCTTCTGCAGTTTTCAAAATATCCCAAACATCCCAATTTCGAGGCCTAAGCCATATTTTGGAGCCAAATTCTGGCTCTCTGCACATATTCGCAGTTTGAAATTACGACTTTTTATACACAACATATGCCAAGTACTGAAAGCGGAACTGAGTCACATTATGCACAAACTCCCCTGCAGTTTTTAAAATATCCCAAACATCCCAATTTCGAGGCCTGAGCCATATTTTGGAGCCAAATTCTGGCTCTCTGCACGTATTCGCAGTTTGAAATTACGATTTTTTTGTACCTAACATATGCAAAGTACAGAAAGCTGCGTTTGGTCAAATTTGTCTCAAACCTCCCTGCAGTTTTCAAAATATCCCAAACATCCCAATATCGATTCCTGAGCCATATTTTGAAGCCAAATTCTGGCTCTTTGCACGTATTCGCAGTTTGATATTATGACTTTTTATACCCAACATATGCCAAGTACTGGAAGCGGCCTTTGGTCACATTTGTCCCAAACCTCCCTGCAGTTTTCAAAATATCTCAAACATTCAAATTTCTAGGCCTGAGCCATATTTTGGAGCCAAATTCTGGCTCTTTGCACGTATTCGCAGTTTGATATTACGACTTTTTATACCCAACATATGCCAAGTACTGAAAGCGGCATTTGGTCACATTTGTCCCAAACCTTCCTACAGTTTTCAAAATATCCCAAACATCCCAATTTCGAGGCCTGAGCCATATTTTGGAGCCAAATTCTGGCTCTCTGCACGTATTTGCAGTTTGATATTACGACTTTTTATACCCATCATATGCCAAGTACTGAAAGCAGCAGTGAGTCACATTTTGCACAAACTCCTCTGCAGTTTTCAGAATATCCCAAACATCCCAATTTCGAGGCCTGAGCCATATTTTGGAGTCAAATTCTGGCTCTTTGCACGTATTCGCAGTTTGAAAATACGACTTTTTATACCCAACATATGCCAAGTTCTGAAAGCGGCGTTTGGTCATATTTGTCCCAAACCTCCCTGCAGTTTTCAAAATATCCCAAACATCCCAATTTCGAGGCCTGAGCCATATTTTGGAGCCAAATTCTTGCTCTCTGCTCGTATTTGCAGTTTGAAATTACGACTTTTTTATACCCAACATATGCCAAGTACTGAAAGCGGCGTTTGGTCACATTTGTCCCAAACCTCCCTGCAGTTTTCAAAATATCCCAAACTTCCCAATTTCGAGGCCTGAGCCATATTTTGGAGCCAAATTCCTGCTCTCTGCACATATTCGCAGTTTGAAATTACGACTTTTTATACCCAACATATGCGAAGTACTGAAAGTGGCGTTTGGTCATATTTGTCTCAAACTCCCCTGCAGTTTTCAAAATATCCCAAACATCCCCATTTCGAGGCCTGAGTAATATTTTGGAGCCAAATTCTGGCTCTCTGTACGTATTCGCAGCTTGAAATTACGAATTTTTATACCCAACATATGCGAAGTACTGAAAGCGGCAGTGAGTCACATTTTGCACAAATTCCCCTGCAGTTTTCAGAATATCTCAAACATCCCAATTTCGAGGCCTGAGCCATATTTTGGAACCATATTCTGGCTCTCTGCTCGTATTCGCAGTTTGAAATTACTACTTTTTATACCCAACATATGCCAAGTACTGAAAGCGGCGTTTGGTCACATTTGTCCCAATCTCCCCTGCAGTTTTAAAATATCCCAAACATCCCAATTTCCAGGCCTGAGCCATATTTTGGAGCCAAATTCTGGCTCTCTGCCCGTATTCGCAGTTTGAAATTACGACTTTTTTTTACCCAACATATGCAAAATACTGAAAGCAGCGTTTGGTCATATTTGTCCCAAACTCCCCTGCAGTTTTCAAAATATCCCAAACATCCAAATTTCGAGGCCTGAGCCTTATTTTAGAGCAAATGTCTGGCTCTCTGCACGAATTCGCAGTTAGAAGTTACGACTTTATTATACCCCACATATGCAAAATACAGAAAGCAGCGTTTGGTCATATTTGTCCCAAACTCCCCTGGAGTTTTCAAAATATCTCAAACATCCCAATATCGAGGCCTGAGCCATATTTTGGAGCCAAATTCTGGCTCTCTGTACGTATTCGCAGCTTGAAATTACGAATTTTTATACCCAACATATGCGAAGTACTGAAAGCGGCAGTGAGTCACATTTTGCACAAACTCCCCTGCAGTTTTCAGAATATCCCAAACATCCCAATTTCGAGGCCTGAGCCATATTTTGGAGACAAATTCTTGCTCTTTGCACGTATTCGCAGTTTGAAATTACGAACTTTTATACCCAATATATGCCAAGTACTGAGTGCGGCGTTTGGTCACATTTGTTCGAAACCTCCCTGCAGTTTTCAAAATATCCCAAACATCCCCATTTTGAGGCCCGAGCTATATTTTGGAGCCAAATCTGGCTCTCTGGACGTATTCGCAGTTTGAAATTATGACTTTTTTATACCCAATATATGCCAAGTACTGAAGCGGCATTTGGTCACATTTGTCCCAATCTCCCCTGCAGTTTTAAAATATCCCAAACATCCCAATTTCCTGGCCTGAGCCATATTTTGGAGCCAAATTCTGGCTCTCTGCCCGTATTCGCAGTTTGAAATTACGACTTTTTTTTACCCAACATATGCAAAATACTGAAAGCAGCGTTTGGTCATATTTGTCCCAAACTCCCCTGCAGATTTCAAAATATCCCAAACATCCAAATTTCGAGGCCTGAGCCTTATTTTAGAGCAAATGTCTGGCTCTCTGCACGTATTCGCAGTTAGAAGTTACGACTTTTTTATACCCCACATATGCAAAATACAGAAAGCAGCGTTTGGTCATATTTGTCCCAAACTCCCCTGGAGTTTTCAAAATATTTTAAACATCCCAATTTCGAGGCCTGAGCCATATTTTGGAGCCAAATTCTGGCTCTCGGTACGTATTCGCAGTTTGAAATTACAACTTTTTATACCCAACATATGCCAAGTACTGAAAGCGGCAGTGAGTCACATTTTGCACAAACTCCCCTACTGTTTTGAAAATATCCCAAATATCCCAATTTCAAGGCCTGAGCCATATTTTGGAGCCAAATTCTGGCTCTCCGCATGTATTCGCAGTTTGAAATTTCGACTTTTTATACCCAACATATGCGAAGTACTGAAAGCGGCGTTTGGTCACATTTGTCCCAAACCTCCCTGCAGTTTTGTAAATATCTCAAACATCCCCATTTCGAGGCCTGAGCCATATTTTTGAGCCAAATTCTGGCTCTTTGCACGTATTCGCAGTTTGATATTACGAATTTTTATATCCAACATATGCCAAGTACTGAAAGCCGCAGTGAGTCACATTTTGCACAAACTCCCCTGCAGTTTTCAGAATATCCCAAACATCCCAATTTCGAGACTTGAGCCATGTTTTGGAGTCAAATTCTGGCTCTTTGCACGTATTCGCATTTTGAAAATTCGACTTTTTATACCCAACATATGCGAAGTACTAAAAGCTGCGTTTGGTCACATTTGTCCCAAACCTTCCTGCAGTTTTCAAAATATCCCAAACATCCCAAACATCGCAATTTCGAGGCCTGAGCCATATTTTGGAGCCAATTTCTGGCTCTCTTCACCTATTCGCAGTTTGAAATTACGACTTTTTTATACCCAACATATGCCAAGTACTGAAAGCGGCGTTTGGTAATATTTTTCCCAATCTCCTCTGCAGTTTTCAAAATATCCCAAACATCCCAATTTCGAGGCCTAAGCCATATTTTGGAGCCAAATTCAGGCTCTCTGCACGTATTCACAGTTTGAAATTACGACTTTTTATACACAACATATGCCAAGTACTGAAAGCGGAAGTGAGTCACATTATGCACAAACTCCCCTGCAGTTTTTAAAATATCCCAAACATCCCAATTTCGAGGCCTGAGCCATATTTTGGAGCCAAATTCTGGCTCTCTGCACGTATTCGCAGTTTGAAATTACGATTTTTTGGTACCTAACATATGCAAAGTACAGAAAGCTGCGTTTGGTCAAATTTGTCTCAAACCTCCCTGCAGTTTTCAAAATATCCCAAACATCCCAATATCGATTCCTGAGCCATATTTTGAAGCCAAATTCTGGCTCTTTGCACGTATTCGCAGTTTGATATTATGACTTTTTATACCCAACATATGCCAAGTACTGGAAGCGGCATTTGGTCACATTTGTCCCAAACATCCCTGCAGTTTTAAAAATATCCCAAACATCGCAATTTCGAGGCCTGAGCCAAATTTTGGAGCCAAATTCTGGGTCTCTGCACGTATTCGCAGTTTGAAATTACGAATTTTTATACACAACATATGCAAAGTATTGAAAGCAGATTTTGGTCACATGTATCCCAAACCTCCCTGCAGTTTTCAAAATATCCCAAACATCCCAATTTCAAGGCCTGAGCCATATTTTGGAGCCAAATTCTGGCTCTCTGAACGTATTTGCAGTTTGAAATTACGACTTTTTTATACCCAACATATGCGAAGTGGCGTTTGGTCATATTTGTCCCAATCTCCCCGGCAGTTTTCAAAATATCCCAAACATCCCAATTTCGAGGCCTGAGCCATATTTTGGAGCCAAATTTTGGCTCTCTGCACGTATTCGCAGTTTGAAATTAGGACTTTTTATACCCAAGATACGCCAAGTACTGAAAGCGGCAGTGAGTAACATTTTGCACAAACTCCCCTGTAGTTTTCAAAATATCCCAAACATCCCAATTTCAAGGCCTGAGCCATATTTTGGAGCCAAATTCTGTCTCTCTGCACGTATTCGCAGTTTGAAATTACGATTTTATATACCCAACATATGCAAAGTACTGAAAGCGGCGTTTGGTCACATTTGTCCCAATCTCCCCTGCAGTTTTCAAAATATCCCAAACATCCCAATTTCTAGGCCTGAGCCATATTTTGAACCAAATTCAGGCTCTCTGCAGGTATTCGCAGTTTGATATTACGACTTTTTATACCCAACATATGCCAAGTACTAAAAGCAGCAGTGAGTCACATTTTGCACAAACTCCCCTGCAGTTTTCAGAATATCCCAAACATCCCAATTTCGTGGCCTGAGCCATATTTTGTAGTCAAATTCTGGCTCTTTGCACGTATTCGCAGTTTGAAATTACGACTTTTTATACCCAACATATGCCAAGTACTGAAGGCGGCGATGGTCACATTTGTCCCACTCTCCCCTGCAGGTTTCAAAATATCCCAAGCATCCCAATTTCGAAGCCTGAGAAATATTTTGGAGCCAAATTCTGGCTCTTTGCACGTATTCGTTGTTTGAAATTACGACTTTTTATACCCAACTTATGCCAAGTACTGAAAGCGTCAGTGAGTCACATTTTGAACAAACTCACCTGCAATTTTCAAAATCTCCCATATATCCCAATTTCAAGACCTAAGCCAAATTTTGGAGCCAAATTCTGGCTCTCTGCACGTATTCGCAGTTTGAAATTAGGACTTTTTATACCCAAAATACGCCAAGTACTGAAAGTGGCAGTGAGTCTCATTTCAAACTTCGAATACGTGCAGAGAGCCAGAATTGGCTACAAAATATGGCTCAGGCCTCGATATTTGGATGTTTGGGATATTTTGAAAACTGCAAGGGAGTTTGGGCAAAATGTGACCAAACGCCGCTTTCAATACTTGGCATATGTTGAGTATAAAAAGTCGTAATATCACACTGCGAATACGTGCAAAGAGCCAGAATTTGGCTCCAAAATATGGTTCAGGCCTCAATATTGGGATGTTTGGGATATTTTGAAAACTGCAGGAGGAATTGGGACAAATGTGACCAAACACCGCTTTCAGAACATGGCATATGTTGGGTATAAAATTCGTAATTTCAAACTGCGAATACAGCAGAGAGCCAGAATTTGGCTCCAAAATAATGCTCAGGCCTCGAAATTGGGTTGTTTGGGATATTTTGAAAACTGCAGGGGAGTTTGTGCAAAATCTGACTCACTACCGATTTCAGGACTTGTCATATGTTGAGTATAAAAAGTCGTAATATCAAACTGCGAATACGTGAATAGAGCCAGAATTTGGCTCTAAAATAATGCTCAGGGCCTCGAAATTGGGATATTTGGGATATTTCGAAAACAGCAGGGAAGTTTGTGCAAAATGTGACTCACTGCCACTTTCAGGACTTTGCATATGTTGGGTATAAAAAGTCGTAATATCAAACAGCGAATATGTGCATAAAGCCAGAATTTTGCTCCAAAGTATGGCTCAGGCCTCGAAATTGGGATGTTTGGGATATTTTAAAAACTGCAGGGAGGTTTGGGACAAATATGACCAAACACCGCTTTGAGTACTTGGTATATGTTGGATAAAAAAATTCGTAACATCAAACTGCGAATACGAGCAGAGAGCCTGAATTTGGCTCCAAAATATGGCTCCGGCCTCGAAATTGGGGTGTTTGGGATATTTTGAAAACTGCAGGGGAGTTTGTGCAAAATGTGACTCATTGCCGCTTTCAGTACTTTGAGTATGTTGGGTATAATAAGTCGCAATTTCAAACTGCAAATACGTGCAGAGAGCCAGAATTTGGCTCCAAAATATGGCTCCGGCCTCGAAATTGGGGTGTTTGGGATATTTTGAGAACTGCAGGGGAGTTTGTGCAAAATGTGACTCATTGCCGCTTTCAGTACTTTGAATATGTTGGGTATAATAATTCGTAATTTCAAACAGCGAATACGTACAGAGAGCCAGAATTTGGCTTCAAAATATGGCTCAGGCCTCGAAATTGTGATATTTGGGATATTTTGAAAACTGGAGGGGAGTTTGTGCAAAATGTGACTCTCTGCCGCTTTCAGTACTTAGCATATGTTGGGTATAAAAATTCGTAATTTCAAACTGCGAATACGTGCAGAGAGATTGAATTTGGCTCCAAAATATGGCTCAGGACTGAAAATTGGGATGTTTGGGATATTTTGAAAACTGCAGGGGGGATTGGGACAAATGTGACCAAACGCCGCTCTCAGTACTTTGCATATGTTGGGTATAAATAAATCGCAATTTCAAACTGCGAATACGTGCAGAAAGCCAGAATTTGGCTCCAAATTATGGCTCAGGCCTCGAAATTGAGATGTTTGGGATATTTTGAAAACTGCAGGGGAGTTTGTAACAAATATGACCAAACGTCGCTTTCAGTACTTGGCATATGTTGGGTATAAGAAAGTTGAAATTTCAAACTGCGAATACGTGCAGAGAGCCAGAATTTGGCTGCAAAATATAGCTCAGGCCTCGAAATTGGGATATTTGGGATATTTCGAAAACTGCAGGGGAGTTTGTGCAAAATGTGACTCACTGCCGCTTTCAATACATGGCATATGTTGGTTATAAAAAGTCGTAATATCAAACTGCGAAAACGTGCATAGTGCCTGAATTTGGCTCCAAAATATGGCTCAGGCCTCGAATTTGGGATGTTTGGGATATTTTGAAAACTGCAGGGGAGTTTGGGACAAATATGACCAGTACTTATATCTTTTCAGTACTTGGCATATGTTAGGTATAAAAAAGTCTCAATTTCAAACAGCGAATACGTGCAGAGAGCCTGAATTTGGCTGCAAAATATGGCTCAGGCCTCGAAATTTGGATATTTGGGATATTTCGAAAACGGCAGAGGAGTTTGTGCAAAATGTCACTCACTGCCGCTTTCATTACTTGGCATATGTTGGGTATAAAAAGTCGTAATTTCAAACTGCGAATACGTGCATAAAGCCAGAATTTTGCTCCAAAATATGGCAAGGGCCTCGAAATTGGGATGTTTGGTATATTTTGAAAACTGAAGGGGGGTTTGGGACCAATGTGACCAAACGCCGCTTTCAGTACTTGGCATATGTCTGGTATGAAAAGTCGCGATTTTAAACTGCGAATACGTGCAGAGAGCCAGAATTTGGCTCCAAAATATGGCTAAGGCCTCAAAATTTGGGTGTTTGGGATATTTTGAAAACTGCATGGAGGTTTGTGACAAATGAGACCAAACGCTGCTTTCAGTACTTGGCATATGTTGGGTATAAAAAGTCATAATTTCAAACTGCGAATACGTGGAGAACCTGAATTTGGCTCCAAAATATGGCTCAGGCCACGAAATTGGGATGTTTGGGATATTTTGAAAACTGCAGGGGAGTTTGTGCAAAATGTGACTCAATGCCGCTTTCAGTACTTGGCATATGTTGGGTATAAAAAGTCGTAATTTCACACTGTGAATACGTTCAGACAGCCAGAATTTGGCTCCAAAATATGGCTCAGGCCTTCAAAATTGGGATATTTGGGATATTTTGAAAACTGCGGGGAGGTTTGGGACAAATGTGACCAAACGCCTCTTTCAGTACTTCGCATATGTTTGGTATTAAAAGTCGTAATTTCAAACTGCGAATACGTGCAGAGAGCCTGAATTTGGCTCGAAAATATATCTCAGGCCTCGATATTGGGTTGTTTGGGATATTTTGAAAACTGCAGGGAGCTTTGGTACAAATGTGACCAAACCCCGCTTTCAGAACTTGGCATATGTTGGGTATAAAAAGTCGTAATTTCAAACTGCGAATACGTGCAGAGAGGCAGAATTTGGTTCCAAAATATAGCTGAGGCCTCGAAATGGGGATGATTGGGAAGTTTTGAAAACTGCAGGGGTGTTTGGGACAAATATGACCAAACGCCGTTTTCAGTACTTGACATATGCTGGGTATAAAAATTCTTAACTTCAAACTGCGAATACGGGCAGAGAGCCAGAATTTGGCTACAAAATATGGCTCAGGCCTCGAAATTGGGATGTTTGGTATATTTTGAAAACTGCTGGGGAGATTGTGCAAAATGTGACCCACTGCCTCTTTCAGTACTTGGCATATGTTGGGTATAAAAAGTCGTAATATCAAACTGCGAATTCGTGCAGAGAGCCAGAATTTGGCTCCAAAATATGCCTCAGGCCTCGATATTGTGATGTTTGGGATATTTTGAAAAGTGCAGGGAGGTTTGGGACAAATGTGACCAAACGCCGCTTTCACTACTTGGCATATGTTGGATATAAAAAAGTTGCAATTACAAACTGCGAATACGTCCAGAGAGCCAGAATTTGGCTCCTAAATATGGCTCCGGCCTCGAAATTGGGTTGTTTGGGATATTTTGAAAACTGATGAGGGGTTTGGGACAAATACGACCCAACGCTGCTTTCAGTACTTGGCATATGTTACGTATAAAGAGTCGTAATTTCCAACTGCGAATACGTGAAGAGAGCCAGAATTTGGCTACGAAATATAGCTCACGCCTCGATATTGGATTGTTTGGGATATGTTGAAAACTGCAGGGAGGTTTGGGACAAATGTGACTAAACCCCGCTTTCAATACTTGGCATATGTTGGGTATAAAAAGTCGTAATTTCACACTGTGAATACGTTCAGAGAGCCAGAATTTGGCTACAAATTATGGCTCAGGCCTTCAAAATTGGGATATTTGGAATATTTTGAAAACTGCAGGGAGGTCTGGGACAAATGTGACCAAATGCCTCTTTCAGTACTTGGCATATGTTGGGTATAAAAAGTCGTAAATTCAAACTGCGAATACGTGCAGAGAGCCAGAATTTGGTTACATAATATGGCTCAGGCCTCGAAATTTTGATGTTCGGGATATTTTGAAAACTGCAGGGGAGTTTGTTCAAAATGTGACCCACTGCCACTTTCAGTACTAGGCATATGTTGGGTATAAAAAGTCGTAATTTCAAACTGCGAATACGTGCAGAGAGCCAGAATTTGGCTCCAAAATATGGCTCAGGCCTCGAAATGGGATGTTTGGGATATTTTGAAAACTGCAGGGGAGTTTGTCCAAAATGTGAATCACTGCCGCTTACTGTACTTGGCATATGTTGGGTATAAAAAGTCGTAATTTCAAACTGCGAATACATGCAGAGAGCCAGAATTTGGTTACAAAATATGGCTCAGGCCTCAATATTGGTATGTTTGGGATATCTTGAAAACTGCCGGGGAGTTTGTGCAAAATGTGACTCGCTGGCACTTTCAGTACCTGGCATATGTTGGGTATAGAAATTCGCAATATCAAACTGCGAATACCTGCAGAGTGCGCGAATTTGGCTCCAAAATAAGACTCAGGCCTCGAAATTAAGATGTTTGGGATATTTTGAAAACTGCAGTTTAGTTTGTGCGAAATGTGACTCACTCCCTCTTTTAGTACTTGGCATGTGTTGGGTATAAAAAGTCGTAATTTCAAACTGCGAATACGTTGAGAGAGCCAGAATTTGGTTCCAAAATATGGCTTAGTTTTAGAAATTGGGATATTTGGGATATTTTGAAAACTGCAGGGAGCTTTGGTACAAATGTGACCAAACCCCGCTTTCAGAACTTGGCATATGTTGGGTATAAAAAGTCGTAATTTCAAACTGCGAATACGTGCAGAGAGCCAGAATTTGGCTCCAAAATATGCCTCAGGCCTCGATATTGTGATGTTTGGGATATTTTGAAAACCGTAGGGAGGTTTCGGACAAATGTGACCAAACGCTGCTTTCAGTTCTTGGCATATGTTGGGTATAAAAAAGTCGCAATTACAAACTGCAAATACGTGCAGAGAGCCAGTATTTGGCTCCAAAATATGGCTCCGGCCTCGAAATTGGGTTGTTTGGGATATTTTGAAAACTGCAGAGGGGTTTGGGACAAATACGACCAAACGCTGCTTTCAGTACTTGGCATATGTAACGTATAAAGAGTCGTAATTTCCAACTGCGAATACGTGAAGAGAGCCTGAATTTGGCTACAAAATATAGCTCACGCCTCGATATTGGGATGTTTGGGATATTTTGAAAAATGCAGGGAGGTTTGGGACAAATGTGACCAAACCCCGCTTTCAGTACTTGGCATATGTTGGGTATAAAAAGTATCAATTTCAAACTGCGAACACGTGCAGAGAGCCAAAATTTGGCTCCAAAATATGGGTCAGGCCTCGAAATTGGGATATTTGGGATGTTTTGAAAACTGCTGGGGAGTTTGTGCAAAATGTGACTCACTACTGCTTTCAGTACTTGGCATATGTTCGGTATAAAAAGTCGTAATATCAAACTGCGAATACGTGCAGGGAGCCAGAATTTTGCTCCAAAATATGGCTCAGTCCTCGAAATTGGGAAGTTTGGAATATTTTGAAAACTGCAGTGGAGTTTGTGCGAAATGTGACTCACTCCCGTTTTCAGTACTTGGCATATGATGGGTATAAAAATTCGTAATTTCAAACTGCGAATACGTGCAGAGAGCCAGAATTTGGCTCCAAAATATATCTCAGGCCTCGAAATTGGGATGTTTGGGATATTTTCAAAACTGCAGGGGGGATTGGGACCAATGTGACCACAAGCCGCTTTCAGTACTTGGCATGTTTGTTATATAAAAATCGTAATTTCAAACTGCGAATACGCGCAGAGAACCAGAATTTGGCTCCAAAATATGGCTCAGGCCTCGAAATTGGGATGTTTGGGATATTTTGAAAGCTGCAGGGGGGTTTGGGACAAACTTGACCAAACGCCGCTTACAGTACTTTGCATACGTTGGGTATAAAAAGTCGAAATTTCAAACTGCGATTACGTGCAGAGAGCCTGAATTTGATTCCAAAATAGGGCTCAGGCCTCGAAATTGGGATGTTTGGGATATTTTGAAAACTGCAGGGGAGTGTGTTCAAAATGTGACTCACTGCAGCTTTCAGTTCTTGGCATATGTTGGGAATAAAAAGTCATAATATCAAACTGCGAATACGTGCAGAGCGCCAGAACGTGGCTCCAAAATATGGCTCAGGCCTCGATATTGGGATGTTTAGGATATTTTGAAAACTGCAGGGAGGTTTGGGACAAATGTGACCAAACGCCGCTTTCAGTACTTCGCATATGCTGGGTATAAAAAAGTCGTAATTTCAAACTGCGAAAACGTGCATAGAGCCAGAATTTGGCTCCAAAATATGGCTCAGGCCTCAAAATTTTGATATTTTAGATCTTTTGATAACTGCAGGGGAGTTTGTGCAAAATGTGACACACTGCCGCTTTCAGTACTTGGCATATGTTGGGTATAAAAAGTCATAATTTCAAACTGCGAATACGTGCATAGAGCCAGAATTTGGCTCCAAAATATGGTTAAGGCCTCAAAATTTGGGTGTTTGGGATATTTTGAAAACTGCATGGAGGTTTGTGATAAATGAGACCAAACGCTGCTTTCAGTACTTGGCATATGTTGGGTATAAAAAGTCGTAATTTCAAACTGCGAATACGTGGAGAACCTGAATTTGGCTCCAAAATATGGCTAAGGCCACGAAATTGGGATGTTTGGGATATTTTGAAAACTGCAGGGGAGTTTGTGCAAAATGTGACTCAATGCCGCTTTCAGTACTTGGCATATGTTGGGTATAAAAAGTCGTAATTTCACACTGTGAATACGTTCAGAGAGCCAGAATTTGGCTCCAAAATATGGCTCAGGCCTTCAAAATTGGGATATTTGGGATATTTTGAAAACTGCATTGAGGTTTGGGACAAATGTGACCAAATGCCTCTTTCAGTACTTGGCATATGTTGGGTATTAAAAGTCGTAATTTCAAACTGCGAATACGTGCAGAGAGCCTGAATTTGGCTCGAAAATATTTATCAGGCCTCGATATTGGGTTGTTTGGGATATTTTGAAAACTGCAGGGTGCTTTGGTACAAATGTGACCAAACCCCGCTTTCAAAACTTGGCATATGTTGGGTATAAAAGAGTCGTAATTTCAAACTGCGAATACGTGCAAAGCGCCGGAATTTGGCTGCAAAATATGGCTCAAGCCTCGAAATTGGGATGTTTGGTATATTTTGAAAACTGCAGGGGAGTTTATGCAAAATGTGACTCACTGCAGCATTCAGTACTTGGCATATGTTGGGTATAAAAAGTCGTAATATTAAACTGCGAATATGTGCAGAGAGCCAGAATTTGGATCCAAAATATGGCTCAGGCCTCGAAATTGGGATGTTTGGGATATTTTGAAAACTGCAGGGGGGATTGGGACAAATGTGACCAAACGCCGCTTTCAATACTTGGCATATGTTGGGTATAAAAAAGTCGCAGTTACAAACTGCGAATACGTGCAGAGAGCCAGTATTTGGCTCCAAAATACGGCTCCGGCCTCGAAATTGGGATATTTGGGATATCTTGAAAACTGCAGTGGAGTTTGTGCAAAATGTGACTCGCTGGCACTTTCAGTACTTGGCATATGTTGGGTATAGAAATTCGCAATATCAAACTGCGAATACCTGCAGAGTGCGAGAATTTGGCTCCAAAATATGACTCAGGCCTCGAAATTAAGATGTTTGGGATATTTTGAAAACTGCAGTGGAGTTTGCGCGAAATGTGACTCACTCCCTCTTTCAGTACTTGGCATATAATGGGTATAAAAAGTCGTAATTTCAAATTGCTTATACATTGAGAGAGCCAGAATTTGGTTCCAAAATATGGCTCAGGTTTAGAAATTGGGATATTTGGGATATTTTGAAAACTGCAGGGAGCTTTGGTACAAATGTGACCAAACCCCGCTTTCAGAACTTGGCATATGTTGGGTATAAAAATCGTAATTTCAAACTGCGAATACGTGCAGAGAGCCAGAATTTGGCTCCAAAATATGGCTCAGGCCTCGAAATTGGGATATTTGGGATATTTTGAAAACTGCAGGGGAGTTTGTGCAAAATGTGACTCACTGCCGCTTTCAGTACATGGCATACGTTGGGTATAAAAAGTCGTAATTTCAAACTGCGAATACATGCAGAGAGGCAGAATTTGGCTCCAAAATATAGCTCAGGCCTCGAAATGGGGATGATTGGGAAGTTTTGAAAACTGCAGGGGTGTTTGGGACAAATATGACCAAACGCCGTTTTCAGTACTTGGCATATGTTGGGTATAAAAATTCGTAATTTCAAACTGCGAATACGTGCAGAGAGCCAGAATTTGGCTCCAAAATATGGCTCAGGCCTCGAAATTGGGATGTTTGGTATATTTTGAAAACTGCTGGGGAGATTGTGCAAAATGTGACTCACTGCCTCTTTCAGTACTTGGAAAATATGTTGGGTATAAAAAGTCGTAATATCAAACTGCGAATTCATGCAGAGAGCCAGAATTTGGCTCCAAAATATGCCTCAGGCCTCGATATTGTGATGTTTTGGATATTTTGAAAAGTGCAGGGAGGTTTGGGACAAATGTGACCAAACGCCGCTTTCACTACTTTTCATATGTTGGGTATAAAAAAGTCGCAATTACAAACTGCGAATACGTGCATAGAGCCAGAATTTGGCTCCAAAATATGACTAAGGCCTCAAAATTTGGGTGTTTGGGATATTTTGAAAACTGCATGGAGGTTTGTGATAAATGAGACCAAACGCTGCTTTCAGTACTTGGCATATGTTGGGTATAAAAAGTCGTAATTTCAAACTGCGAATACGTGGAGAACCTGAATTTGGCTCCAAAATATGGCTAAGGCCACGAAATTGGGATGTTTGGGATATTTTGAAAACTGCAGGGGAGTTTGTGCAAAATGTGACTCAATGCCGCTTTCAGTACTTGGCATATGTTGGGTATAAAAAGTCGTAATTTCACACTGTGAATACGTTCAGAGAGCCAGAATTTGGCTCCAAAATATGGCTCAGGCCTTCAAAATTGGGATATTTGGGATATTTTGAAAACTGCATTGAGGTTTGGGACAAATGTGACCAAATGCCTCTTTCAGTACTTGGCATATGTTGGGTATTAAAAGTCGTAATTTCAAACTGCGAATACGTGCAGAGAGCCTGAATTTGGCTCGAAAATATATCTCAGGCCTCGATATTGGGTTGTTTGGGATATTTTGAAAACTGCAGGGTGCTTTGGTACAAATGTGACCAAACCCCGCTTTCAAAACTTGGCATATGTTGGGTATAAAAGAGTCGTAATTTCAAACTGCGAATACGTGCAAAGCGCCGGAATTTGGCTGCAAAATATGGCTCAAGCCTCGAAATTGGGATGTTTGGTATATTTTGAAAACTGCAGGGGAGTTTATGCAAAATGTGACTCACTGCAGCATTCAGTACTTGGCATATGTTGGGTATAAAAAGTCGAAATATTAAACTGCGAATATGTGCAGAGAGCCAGAATTTGGATCCAAAATATGGCTCAGGCCTCGAAATTGGGATGTTTGGGATATTTTGAAAACTGCAGGGGGGATTGGGACAAATGTGACCAAACGCCGCTTTCAATACTTGGCATATGTTGGGTATAAAAAAGTCGCAGTTACAAACTGCGAATACGTGCAGAGAGCCAGTATTTGGCTCCAAAATACGGCTCCGGCCTCGAAATTGGGATATTTGGGATATCTTGAAAACTGCAGTGGAGTTTGTGCAAAATGTGACTCGCTGGCACTTTCAGTACTTGGCATATGTTGGGTATAGAAATTCGCAATATCAAACTGCGAATACCTGCAGAGTGCGAGAATTTGGCTCCAAAATATGACTCAGGCCTCGAAATTAAGATGTTTGGGATATTTTGAAAACTGCAGTGGAGTTTGCGCGAAATGTGACTCACTCCCTCTTTCAGTACTTGGCATATAATGGGTATAAAAAGTCGTAATTTCAAATTGCGAATACATTGAGAGAGCCAGAATTTGGTTCCAAAATATGGCTCAGGTTTAGAAATTGGGATATTTGGGATATTTTGAAAACTGCAGGGAGCTTTGGTACAAATGTGACCAAACCCCGCTTTCAGAACTTGGCATATGTTGGGTATAAAAATTCGTAATTTCAAACTGCGAATACGTGCAGAGAGCCAGAATTTGGCTCCAAAATATGGCTCAGGCCTCGAAATTGGGATATTTGGGATATTTTGAAAACTGCAGGGGAGTTTGTGCAAAATGTGACTCACTGCCGCTTTCAGTACATGGCATACGTTGGGTATAAAAAGTCGTAATTTCAAACTGCGAATACGTGCAGAGAGGCAGAATTTGGCTCCAAAATATAGCTCAGGCCTCGAAATGGTGATGATTGGGAAGTTTTGAAAACTGCAGGGGTGTTTGGGACAAATATGACCAAACGCCGTTTTCAGTACTTGGCATATGTTGGGTATAAAAATTCGTAATTTCAAACTGCGAATACGTGCAGAGAGCCAGAATTTGGCTCCAAAATATGGCTTAGGCCTCGAAATTGGGATATTTGGGATATATCGTAAACTGCAGGAGAATTTGTGCAAAATGTGACTCACTGCCGCTTTCAGGACTTGGCATATGTTGGGTATAAAAAGTCGTAATATCAAACTGCGAATACATCCATTGAGCCAAAATTTGGCTCCAAAATATGGCTAAGGCCTCGAAACTTGGATGTTTGGGATATTTTGAAAACTGCAGGCGAGTTTGTGCAAAATGTGACTCAACTGCCGCTTTACAGTACTTGGCATATGTTGGGTATAAAAAATTCGTAATTTCAAACTGCGAATACGTGCAGAGAGCCAGAATTTGGCTTCAAAATATGGCTCAGGCCTTGGAATTGGGATGTTTGGGATATTTTGAAAAGTGCAGGGGAGTTTGTGCAAAATGTGACTCACTGTTGCTTTCCGTACTTGGCATATGTTGGGTATAACAAGTCGTAATTTCAAACTGCGAATACTTGCAGAGAGCCAGAAATTGGCTCCAAAATATGGCTCAGGCCTCGGAATTGGGATATTTGGGATATTTCGAAAACTGCAGGGGAGTTTGTGCAAAATGTGACTCACTGCCACTTTCAGGACATGGCATATGTTGGGTATAAATAGTCATAATTTCAAACTGCGAATACGTGCAGAGAGCCAGAATTTGGCTCCAAAATATAGCTCAGGCCTCGAAATTGGGATATTTTTTAAACTACACGGGAGTTTTTGCAAAATGTGACTAACTGCCGCTTTCCGTACTTGGCATATGTTGGGTATAAAAAGTCGTAATTTCAAACTGAGAATACGTGCAGAGAGCCAGAATTTGGCTCCAAAATATATGGTTCAGGCCTCGAAATTGGTATCTTTGGGATATTTCGAAAACTGCAGGGGTTTTGTGCAAAATGTGACTCACTGCCACTTTCAGGACTTGGCATATGTTGGGTATAAAAAGTCGTAATTTCAAACTGCGAAAACCAGCAGAGAGCCAGAATTTGGCTCCAAAATATAGCTCAGGCCTCGAAATTGGGATATTTGGGATATTTTTTAAACTACAGGGGAGTTTGTGCAAAATGTAAATAACAGCCGCTTACAGAACTTGGCATATGTTGGGTATAAAAAGTAGTAATTTCAAACTGCGAATACGTGCAGAGAGCCAGAATTTGGCTCCAAAATATGGCTCAGGCCTCCAAATTGGGATGTTTGGGATATATTGAAAACTGCGGGGGGGTTTGGGACAAATATGACCAAACACCGCTTTCATTACTTTGCATATGTTTCGTATAAAAAGTCGTGATTTCAAACTGCGAATACGTGCAGAGAGCCAGAATTTGGCTCCAAAATATGGCTCAGGCCTCGATATTGGTATGTTTGGGATATTTTGAAAACTGCAGGGAGGTTTGGGACAAATGTGACCAAACGCCGCTTTCAGTACTTCGCAAATGTTGGGTATAAAAAGTCGTAATTGCAAACTGCGAATACGTGCAGAGTGCCTGAATTTGGCTCCCAAATATGCCTCAGGCCTCTAAATTGGGATGTTTGGGATATTTTGAAAACTGCAGGGGGGATTGGGACAAATGTGTCCAAACGCCGCTTTCAGTACTTGGCATAAGTTGGGTATAAAAAAGTCGCAATTTCATACTGCGAATACGTGCAGAAAGCCAGAATTTGGCTCCAAAATATGGCTCAGGCCTCAAAATTTGGATATTTGGGATATTTTAGAAACTGCAGGGGAGTTTGTGCAAAATGTGACTCACTGCCGCTTTCAGGAATTGGCATATGTTGTGTATAAAAAGTCGTAATTTCAAACTGCGAATACGTGCAGAGAGCCTGAATTTGGCTCCAAAATATTGCTCGGGCATCGAAATTGGGATATTTGGGATATTTCGAAAACTGCAGGAGAGTTTGTGCAAAATGTAACTCACTGCCGCTTTCAGGACTTGGCATATGTTGGGTATTAAAAAGTCGTAATTTCAAACTGCGAATACGGGCAGAGAGCCTGAATTTGGCTCCAAAATATGGCTCAGGCCTCGAAATTGGGATGTTTGGGATATTTTGAAAACTGCAGGGGAGTTTCTGCAAAATGTGACTCACTACCGCTATCAGTACTTAGCATATGTTGGGTATAAAAAATCGTAATTTCAAACTGCGAATACGTGCAGAGAGCCTGAATTTGGCTCCAAAATATGGCTCAGGCCTCGAAATGGGGATATTTGGGATATCTCGAAAACTGCAGGAGAATTTGTGCAAAATGTGACTCACTGCCGCTTTCAGGACTTGGCATATGTTGGGTATAAAAAGTCGTAATATCAAACTGCGAATACATCCATAGAGCCAAAATTTGGCTCCAAAATATGGCTCAGGCCTCGAAATTGGGATATTTGGGATATTTCGAAAACTGCAGGGGAGTTTGTGCAAAATGTGACTCACTGCCACTTTCAGGACTTGGCATATGTTGGGTATAAAAAGTCGTAATTTCAAACTGCGAATACGTGCAGAGAGCCAGAATTTGGCTCCAAAATATAGCTCAGGCCTCGAAATTGGGATATTTTTTAAACTACAGGGGAGTTTGTGCAAAATGTGACTAACTGCCGCTTTCCGTACTTGGCATATGTTGGGTATAAAAAGTCATAATTTCAAACTGAGAATACGTGCAGAGAGCCAGAATTTGGCTTCAAATGATGGCTCAGGCCTTGGAATTGGGATGTTTGGGATATTTTGAAAACTGCAGGGGAGTTTGTGCAAAATGTGACTCACTGCCGCTTTTACTACTTGGCATATGTTGGGTATAAAAAGTCGTAATTTCAAACTCCGAATAAGAGCAGAGAGCCAGAATTTGGTTCCAAAATATGGCTCATGCCTCGAAATTGGGATGTTTGGGATATTTTGAAAACTGCAGGGGAGTTTGTGCAAAATGTGACTCACTGTTGCTATCCGTACATGGCATATGTTGGGTATAAAAAGTCGTAATATCAAACTGCGAATACATCCATTGAGCCAAAATTTGGCTCCAAAATATGGCTAAGGCCTCGAAACTTGGATGTTTGGGATATTTTGAAAACTGCTGGGCGATTTGGGACAAATGTGACCAAACGCCACTTTCAGTACTTGGCATATGTTGGGTATAAAAAGTCGTAATTTCAAACTGCGAATACGTGCAGAGAGCCTGAATATGGCTCCAAAATATTGCTCAGGCCTCGAAATTGGGATATTTGGGATATTTTGAAAACTGCAGAGAGGTTTCGGACAAATGTGACCAAACGCCGCTTTCAGTACTTGGCATAAGTTGGGTATAAAAATTCGTAATTCAAACTGCGAATACATTCAGAGAGCCAGAATTTGGGTCCAAAATATGGCTCAGGCCTTGAAATTGGGATGTTTAGGATATTTATAAAACTGCAGGGGGGATTGGGACAAATGTGACCAAACGCCGCTTTCAGTACTTCGCAAAAGTTGGGTTTAAAAAAGTAGCAATTTCAAACTGCAAATACGTGCAGAGAGCCAGAATTTGGCTCCAAAATATGGCTCAGGCCTCGAAATTGGGATATTTAGGATATTTCGAAAACTGCAGGGGAGTTTGTGCAAAATGTGACTCACTGCCGCTTTCAGGTCTTGGCATATGTTAGGTATAAAAAGTCGTAATTTCAAACTGCAAATACGTGCACAGAGCTAGAGTTTGGCTCCAAAATATGGCTCAGGCGTCGATATTGGGATGTTTGGGATGTTTTGACAACTGCAGGGGGGATTGGAACAAATGTGACCAAACGCCGCTTGCAGTACTTGGCATATGTTGGGTATAAAAAGTCGTAATATCAAACTGCGAATACGTGCAGAGAGCCAGAATTTGGCTCCAAAATATGGCTCAGGCCTCGATATTTTGAAAACTGCAGGCGAGTTTGTGCAAAATGTTACCAAACGCCGCTTACAGTACTTCGCATATGTTGGGTATAAAAAATTCGTAATTTCAAACTGCGAATACGTGCAGAGAGCCAGAATTTGGCTTCAAAATATGGCTCAGGCCTTGGAATTGGGATGTTTGGGATATTTTGAAAACTGCAGGGGAGTTTGTGCAAAATGTGACTCACTGTTGCTTTCCGTACTTGGCATATGTTGGGTATAACAAGTCGTAATTTCAAACTGCGAATACTGGCAGAGAGCCAGAAATTGGCTCCAAAATATGGCTCAGGCCTCGGAATTGGGATATTTGGGATATTTCGAAAACTGCAGGGGAGTTTGTGCAAAATGTGACTCACTGCCACTTTCAGGACATGGCATAAGTTGGGTATAAAAAAGTCGCAATTTCATACTGCGAATACGTGCAGAAAGCCAGAATTTGGCTATAAAATATGGCTCAGGCCTCAAAATTTGGATATTTGGGATATTTTAGAAACTGCAGGGGAGTTTGTGCAAAATGTGACTCACTGCCGCTTTCAGGAATTGGCATATGTTGTGTATAAAAAGTCGTAATTTCAAACTGCGAATACGTGCAGAAAGCCTCAATTTGGCTCCAAAATATTGCTCGGGCATCGAAATTGGGATATTTGGGATATTTCGAAAACTGCAGGAGAGTTTGTGCAAAATGTAACTCACTGCCGCTTTCAGGACTTGGCATATGTTGGGTATAAAAAAGTCGTAATTTCAAACTGCGAATACGTGCAGAGAGCCAGAATTTGGCTCCAAAATATGGCTCAGGCCTCGAAATTGGGATGTTTGGGATATTTTGAAAACTGCAGGGGAGTTTCTGCAAAATGTGACTCACTACCGCTATCAGTACTTAGCATATGTTGGGTATAAAAAATCGTAATTTCAAACTGCGAATACGTGCAGAGAGCCTGAATTTGGCTCCAAAATATGGCTCAGGCCTCGAAATGGGGATATTTGGGATATCTCGAAAACTGCAGGAGAATTTGTGCAAAATGTGACTCACTGCCGCTTTCAGGACTTGGCATATGTTGGGTATAAAGAGTCGTAATATCAAACTGGAAATACATCCATAGAGCCAAAATTTGGCTCCAAAATATGGCTCAGGCCTCGAAATTGGGATATTTGGGATATTTCGAAAACTGCAGGGGAGTTTGTGCAAAATGTGACTCACTGCCACTTTCAGGACTTGGCATATGTTGGGTATAAAAAGTCGTAATTTCAAACTGCGAATACGTGCAGAGAGCCAGAATTTGGCTCCAAAATATAGCTCAGGCCTCGAAATTGGGATGTTTGGGATATTTTGAAAACTGCAGGGGAGTTTGTGCAAAATGTGACTCACTGCCGCTTTTACTACTTGGCATATGTTGGGTATAAAAAGTCGTAATTTCAAACTCCGAATAAGAGCAGAGAGCCAGAATTTGGTTCCAAAATATGGCTCATGCCTCGAAATTGGGATGTTTGGGATATTTTGAAAACTGCAGGGGAGTTTGTGCAAAATGTGACTCACTGCCGCTTTTACTACTTGGCATATGTTGGGTATAAAAAGTCGTAATTTCAAACTCCGAATAAGAGCAGAGAGCCAGAATTTGGCTCCAAAATATGGCTCAGGCCTCCAAATTGGGATGTTTGGGATATATTGAAAACTGCGGGGGGGTTTGGGACAAATATGACCAAACGCAGCTTTCATTACTTTGCATATGTTTCGTATAAAATGTCGTAATTTCAAACTGCGAATACGTGCAGAGAGCCAGAATTTGGCTCCAAAATATGGCTCAGGCCTCGATATTGGTATGTTTGGGATATTTTGAAAACTGTAGGGAGGTTTGGGACAAATGTGAACAAACGCCGCTTTCAGTACTTCGCATATGTTGGGTATAAAAAGTCGTAATTGCAAACTGCGAATACGTGCAGAGAGCCTGAATTTGGCTCCCAAATATGCCTCAGGGCTCGAAATTGGGATGTTTGGGATATTTTGAAAACTGCAGGGGGGATTGGGACAAATGTGTCCAAACGCCGCTTTCAGTGCTTGGCATAAGTTTGGTATAAAAATGTCGCAATTTCATACTGCGAATAGGTGCAGAAAGCCAGAATTTGGCTCCAAAATATGGCTCAGGTCTCAAAATTTGGATATTTGGGATATTTTGGAAACTGCAGGGGAGTTTGTGCAAAATGTGACTCACTGCCGCTTTCAGGAATTGGCATATGTTGTGTATAAAAAGTCGTAATTTCAAACTGCGAATACGTGCAGAGAGCCTGAATTTGGCTCCAAAATATTGCTCGGGCCTCGAAATTGGGATATTTGGGAAATTTCGAAAACTGCAGGAGAGTTTGTGCAAAATGTAACTCACTGCCGCTTTCAGGACTTGGCATATGTTGGGTATAAAAAAGTCGTAATTTCAAACTGCGAATACGTGCAGAGAGCCTGAATTTGGCTCCAAAATATGGCTCAGGCCTCGAAATTGGGATGTTTGGGATATTTTGAAAACTGCAGGGGAGTTTGTGCAAAATGTAACACACTGCCGCTATCAGTACTTAGCATATGTTGGGTATAAAAAATCGTAATTTCAAACTGCGAATACGTGCTGAGAGCCAGAATTTGGCTCCAAAATATGGCTTAGGCCTCGAAATTGGGATATCTCGAAAACTGCAGGAGAATTTGTGCAAAATGTGACTCACTGCCGCTTTCAGGACTTGGCATATGTTGGGTATAAAAAGTCGTAATTTCAAACTGCGAATACGTGCAGAGAGCCAGAAATTGGCTCCAAAATATGGCTCATGCCTCGAAATTGAGATATTTGGGATATATCGAAAACTGAAGGGGAGTTTGTGCAAAATGTGACTCACTGCCACTTTCAGGACATGGCATATGTTGGGTATAAAACGTCGTAATTTCAAACTGCGAATACGTGCAGAGAGCCAGAATTTGGCTCCAAAATATAGCTCAGGCCTCGAAATTGGGATATTTTTTAAACTACAGGGGAGTTTGTGCAAAATGTGACTAACTGCCGCTTTCCGTACTTGGCATATGTTGGGTATAAAAAGTCATAATTTCAAACTGAGAATACGTGCAGAGAGCCAGAATTTGGCTCCGAAATATGGTTCAGGCCTTGAAATTGGGATCTTTGGGATATTTCGAGAACTGCAGGGGTTTTGTGCAAAATGTGACTCACTGCCACTTTCAGGACTTGGCATACATTGGGTATAAAAAGTCGTAATTTCAAACTGCGAAAACGTGCATAGAACCAGAATTTGGCTCCAAAATATGACTCGTGCCTCAAAATTGGGATGTTTGGGATATTTCGAAAACTGCAGGGGAGTTTGTGCAAAATGTGACTCACTGCCACATTCAGGAGATGGCATATGTTGGGTATAAAGAGTCGTAATTTCAAACTGCGAATACGTGCTGAGAGCCAGAATTTGGCTCCAAAATATAGCTCAGGCCTCGAAATTGGAATATTTGGGATATTTTTTAAATTACAGGGGAGTTTGTGCAAAATGTGACTCACTGACGCTTTCAGTACTTGGCATATGTTGGGTCTTAAAATTCGTAATTTCAAACTGCGAATACGTGCAGAGAGCCAGAATTTGGCTCCAAAATATGGCTTAGGCCTCGAAATTGGGATATCTCGAAAACTGCAGGAGAATTTGTGCAAAATGTGACTCACTGCCGCTTTCAGGACTTGGCATATGTTGGGTATAAAAAGTCGTAATTTCAAACTGCGAATACGTGCAGAGAGCCAGAAATTGGCTCCAAAATATGGCTCATGCCTCGAAATTGAGATATTTGGGATATATCGAAAACTGAAGGGGAGTTTGTGCAAAATGTGACTCACTGCCACTTTCAGGACATGGCATATGTTGGGTATAAAACGTCGTAATTTCAAACTGCGAATACGTGCAGAGAGCCAGAATTTGGCTCCAAAATATAGCTCAGGCCTCGAAATTGGGATATTTTTTAAACTACAGGGGAGTTTGTGCAAAATGTGACTAACTGCCGCGTTCCGTACTTGGCATATGTTGGGTATAAAAAGTCATAATTTCAAACTGAGAATACGTGCAGAGAGCCAGAATTTGGCTCCGAAATATGGTTCAGGCCTTGAAATTGGGATCTTTGGGATATTTCGAGAACTGCAGGGGTTTTGTGCAAAATGTGACTCACTGCCACTTTCAGGACTTGGCATACATTGGGTATAAAAAGTCGTAATTTCAAACTGCGAAAACGTGCATAGAACCAGAATTTGGCTCCAAAATATGACTCGTGCCTCAAAATTGGGATGTTTGGGATATTTCGAAAACTGCAGGGGAGTTTGTGCAAAATGTGACTCACTGCCACATTCAGGAGATGGCATATGTTGGGTATAAAGAGTCGTAATTTCAAACTGCGAATACGTGCTGAGAGCCAGAATTTGGCTCCAAAATATAGCTCAGGCCTCGAAATTGGAATATTTGGGATATTTTTTAAACTACAGGGGAGTTTGTGCAAAATGTGACTAACAGCCGCTTTCAGAACTTGGCATATGTTGGGTATAAAAAGTAGTAATTTCAAACTGCGAA
Source organism: Procambarus clarkii (assembly GCF_040958095.1). NCBI lineage: Eukaryota > Metazoa > Arthropoda > Malacostraca > Decapoda > Cambaridae > Procambarus > Procambarus clarkii. The sequence goes on along the minus strand of NC_091218.1, from coordinate 8,030,616 downwards.
TACATGCAGAGAGCCAAAATTTGGCTCCAAAATATGGCTCAGGCCTCGATATTGGTATGTTTGGGATATTTTGAAAATTGCAGGGAGGTTTGGGACAAATGTGACCAAACGCCGCTTTCAGTACTTCGCATATGTTGGGTATAAAAAGTCGTAATTGCAAACTGCAAATACGTGCAGAGAGCCTGAATTTGGCTCCCGAATATTCCTCAGGCCTCGAAATTGGGATGTTTGGGATATTTTGAAAACTGCAGGGGGGATAGGGACAAATGTGTCCAAACGCCGCTTTCAGTACTTGGCATAAGTTCGGTATAAAAAAGTTGCCATTTCATAATGCGAATACGTGCAGAAAGCCAGAATTTGGCTTCAAAATATGGCTCAGGATTAAAAATTTGGATATTTGGGATATTTTGGAAACTGCAGGGGAGTTTGTGCAAAATGTGACTCACTGCCGCTTTCAGGAATTGGCATATTTTGTGTATAAAAAGTCGTAATTTTAAACTGCGAATACGTGCAGAGAGCCTGAATTTGGCTTCAAAATATTGCTCGGGCCTCGAAATTGGGATATTTGGGATATTTCGAAAACTGCAGGGGAGTTTGTGCAAAATGTAACTCACTGCCGCTTTCAGGACTTGGCATATATTTGGTATAAAAAGTCGTAATTCCAAACTGCGAATACGTGCAGAGAGACAGAATTTGGCTCCAAAATATTGCTCAGGCCTCGAAATTGGGAAATTTGGGATATTTCGAAAACTGCAGAGGAGTTTGTGCAAAATATGACTCACTGCCACTTTAAGGACTTGGCATATGTTGGGTATAAAAAGTCGTAATTTCAAACTGCGAATACGAGCATAGAGCCAGAATTTGGCTCCAAAATATGGCTCAGGCCTCGATATGGGGATGTTTGGGATATTTTGAAAACTGCAGGGAAGTTTGGCACAAATGTGACCAAACGCCGCTTTCAGTACTTTGCATGTGTTGGGTATAAAAAATGCGAATTTTCAAACTACGAATACGTGCAGAGAGCCAGAATTTGGTTCCAAAATATGGCTCAGGCCTCGAAATTGGGATGTTTGGAATATTATGAAAACTGCAGTGGAGTTTGTGCAAAATGTGACTCACAGCCGCTTTCAGTACTTGGCATATGTTGGGTATAAAAAGTCGTAATTGCAAACAGCGAATACATGAAGAGAGCCTGAAGTTGGCTCCAAAATATGGCTCAGGCCTCGAAATTGGGATGTTTATGAAATTTTGAAAACTGCAGTGGGGTTTGGGACAAATACGACCAAACGCTGCTTTCAGTACTTGGCATATGTTACGTATGAAGAGTCGTAATTTCCAACTGCGAATACGTGAAGAGAGCCAGAATTTGACTCCAAAATATAGCTCACGCCTCGATATTGGGATGTTTGGGATATTTTGAAAACTATAGGGAGGTTTGTGACAAATGTGACCAAACGCCGCTTTCAGTACTTCCTATATGTTGAGTATAAAAAAGTCGTAATTTCAAACTGCGAATACGTGTAGAGAGCCAGAATTTGGCTCCAAAATATGCCTCAGGCCTCGAAATTGGGATATTTGGGATATTTTGAAAATTGCAGGGATGTTTGGGACAAATGTGACCAAACGCCGCTTTCAGTACTTAGCATATGTTGGGTATAAAAAATCGTAATTTCAAACTGCGAATACGTGCAGAGAGCCTGAATTTGGCTCCAAAATATGGCTCAGGCCTCGAAATTGGGATGTTTGGGATATTTTAAAAACTGCTTTAGAGTTTGTGCAAAATGTGACTCAATGCCGCTTTCAGTACTTGGCATATGTTGCGTATAAAAAGTCGTAATATCAAACTGCGAATACGTGCAGAGAGCCAGAATTTGGCTCCAAAATATTGCTCAGGCCTCGAAATTGGGATGTTTGGGATATTTAAAAAACTGCAGGGGGGATTGGGACAAATGTGACCAAACGCCGCTTTCAGTACTTCGCATATGTTGGGTTTAAAAAAGTACCAATTTCAAACTGCGAATACGTGCAGAGAGCCAGAATTTGGCTCCAAAATATGGCTCAGGCCTCAATATTGGGATGTTTGGGATATTTTGAAAACTGCAGCGGAGTTTGTGCAAAATGTTACCAAACGCCGCTTACAGTACTTCGCATATGTTGGGAATAAAAAAATCGTAATTTCAAACTGCGAATACGTGCAGAGAGCCAGAATTTGGCTCCAAAATATGGCTCAGGCCTTGGAATTGGGATGTTTGGGATATTTTGAAAACTGCAGGGGAGTTTGTTCAAAATGTGACTCACTGCTGCTTTTACTACTTGGCATATGTTGGGTATAAAAAGTCGTAATTTCAAAATGCAAATACGTACAGAGAGCCTGAATTTGGCTCCAAAATATGGCTCAGGCCACGAAATTGGGATGTTTAGGATTTTTTGAAAACTGCAGGTGACTTTGTGCAAAATGTGACTCATTGCCGCTTTCAGTATTTGCTATATGTTGGGTATAATAAGTCGTAATTTTAAACCGCGAATACGTGCAGAGAGCCAGAATTTGGCTCCAAAATATGGCTCAGGCCTCTAAATTGGGATGTTTGGTATATTTTGAAAACTGCAGGGGGGATTAGGACAAACGTGACCAAGCGCCGCATTCAGCACTTGGCATATGTTGGGTATAAAAAAGTCGCAATTTCAGACATGCGAATGCGTGCAGAGAGCCAGAATTTGGCTCTAAAATATGGCTCAGGCCTCGAAATTGTGATATTTGGCATATTTCGAAAACTGCAGGGGAGTTTGTGCAAAATCTGACTCATTGCCGCTCTCAGGACTTGACATATGATGGGTATAAAAATCGTAATTTCAAACTGCGAATACGTGCATAGAGCCAGAATTTGGCTCCAAAATATGGCTCAGGCCTCGAAATTGGGATGTTTGGGATATTTTGAAAATTGCAGGGGGTTTTAGGACAAATATGACCAAACGAGCTTTCAGTACTTGGCATATGTTGGGTATAAAAAGTCGTAATTTCATACTGCGAATACGTGCAGAGAGCCAGAATTTGGCTCCTAAATATGGCTCAGGTCTCATAATAGGGACATTTGGGATATTTCGAAAACTGCAGGGGAGTTTGTGCAAATTGTGACTCACTGCCACTTTCAATACTTGGCATATGTTGTGTATAAAAAGTCGTAATTTCAAACTGCGAATACGTGCATAGAGCCAGAATTTAGCTCCAAAATATGGTTCAGGCCTCTAAATTGGGATGTTTGGTATATTTTGAAAACTGCAGGGAGGTTTGGGACAAATGTGACCAAACGCTGCTTTCAGGATTTGGCATATGTTGGGTATAAAATTCGTAATTTCAAACTGTGAATACGTGCAGAGAGCCTGAATTTGGCTCCAAAATATGGTTCAGGCCTCGAAATGGGGATGTTGGGGATATTTCGAAAACTGCAGGGGATTTTGTGCAAAATGTGACTCACTGCCACTTTCAGGACTTGGCATATGTTGGATATAAAAATTCGTAATTTCAAACTGCGAATACTTGCAGAGAGCCAGAATTTGGCGAAAAAATATGGCTCAGGCCTCGAAATTGGGATGTTTGGGATATTTTGAAAACTGCAGGGGAGTTTTTGCAAAATATGACTCACTGCCACTTTCAGGACTTGGCATATGTTGGGTATAAAAAGTCGTAATTTTAAACTTCGATTACGTGCAGAGAGCCAGAATTTGGCTCCTAAATATAGCTCAGGCCTCGAAATTGGGATATTTGCTATATTTTTTAACCTACAGGGGAGTTTGTGAAAAATGTGACTAACTGCCGCTTTCAGTACTTGGCATATGTTGGGTATAAAAGTCGTAATATCAAAATGCGAATACGTGCAAAGAGCCAGAATTTGGCTCCAAAATATGGCTCAGGCCTCGAAATTGGGACATTTGGCATATTTCGAAAACTGCAAAGGAATTTGTGCAAAATGTGACTCACTGCCGCTCTCAGGACTTGACATATGTTGGGTATAAAATTCGTTATTTCAAACTGCGAATACGTGCATAGAGCCAGAATTTGGCTCCAAAATATGGCTCAGGCCTCGAAATTGGGATTTTTGGGATATTTTGAAAACTGCAGGGGGTTTTGGGACAAATATGACCAAACGCCGCTTTCAGTACTTGGCATATGTTGGGTATAAAAAGTCGTAATTTCAAACTGCGAATACGTGCTGAGAGCCAGAATTTGGCTCCAAAATATGGCTCAGGCCTCGATATTGGGATGTTTGGGATATTTCGAAAACTGCAGGGAGGTTTGATACAAATGTGACCAAACGCCGCTTTCAGTACTTCGCATATGTTGGGTATAAAAAAAGACGTAATTTCAAACTGCGAATACGTGCAGAGAGCCAGAACTTAGCTCCAAAATATGGCTCAGGCATCGAAATTGGGATTTTTGGGATATTTTGAAAACTGCAGGGGGGATTGGGACAAATGTGTCCAAACGCCTTATTCAGTACTTGGCATATGTTGGGTATAAAAAAGTCGCAATTTCAAACTGCGAAAACGTACAGAGAGCCAGAATTTTGCACCAAAATATGGCTCAGGCCTCGAAATTGGAATATTTGGCATATTTCGAAAACTGCAGGGGAATTTGTGCAAAATGTGACTCACTTCCGCTTTCATGACTTGGCATTTGTTGGGTATAAAAAGTCGAAATATCAAACTGCGAATACGTACATAGAGCCAGAATTTGGCACCAAAATATGGCTCAGGCCTCATAATTGGGATGTTCGGGATATTTGGAAAACTCCAGGGAGGTTTGGGATAAATGTGACCAAACAACGTTTTCAGTACTTGGCATATGTTGGGTATAAAAAGTCGTAACTTCATACTGCGAATACGTGCAGAGAGCCTGAATTTGGCTCCAAAATATGGCTCAGGCCTCGAAATTGGGATGTTTTGGATATTTTGAAAACTGCAGGGGAGTTTGAGCAAAATGTGACTCATTGCCGCTTACAGTGCTTGGCATATGTTGGGTATAAAAAGTCGTAATTTCAAACTGCGAATACATGCAGAGAGCCTGAATTTGGCTCCAAAATATGGCTCGGGCCTCGAAATTGGGATGTTTGGGATATTTTGAAAACTGTGATGGGGTTTGGGACAAATATGACCAAACGCCGCTTTCATTACTTTGCATATGTTTTGTATAAAAATTTGTAATATCAACCTGCGAATACGTACATAGAGCCAGAATTTGGCTCCAAAATATGGCTCAGGCCTCAAAATTGGGATGTTTGGGATATTTTGAAAACTGCAGGGGGGATTGGGACAAATATGTCCGAATGCCGCTTTCAATACTTGGCATATGTTGGGTATAAAAAAGTCGTAATTTCAAACTGCGAATACATGCAGAGAGCCTGAATTTGGCTCCAAAATATGGCTCAGGCCTCGAAATTGGGATGTTTGGGATTTTTTTGAAAACTGCAGGGGAGTTTGTGCAAAATGTGTTTCACTGCCGCTTTCAGGACTTGGCATATGTTGGGAATAAAAAGTCGTAATTTCAAACTGAGAATACATGCTTAGAGCCAGAATTTGACTCCAAAATATGGCTCAGGCCTCGAAATTGGGATTTTGGGATATTTTGAAAACTGCAGGAAGGTTTGGGACAAATGTGACCAAACGCCGCTTTCATTACTTTGCATATGTTTCGTATAAAAATTCGTAATTTCAAACTGCGAATACGTGCAGAGAGCCAGAATTTGGCTCCAAAATATGGCTCAGGCCTCGATATTGGGGTGTTTTGGATATTTTGAAAACTGCAGGAAGGTTTGGGACAAATGTGACCAAACGCCGCTTTCAGTACTTCGCATATGGTGGATATAAAAAAGTCGTAATTTCAAACTGCGAATACGTGCAGAGAGCCTGAATTTGGCTCCAAAATATGGCTCAGGCCTCGAAATTGGGATGTTTGGGATATTTTGAAAACTGCAGGGGAGTTTGTGCAAAATGTGACTCACTGCCACTTTCAGTACTTGGCATATGTTGGGAACAAAAAAAGGTGTAACTTCAAACTGCGAATACGTGGAGAGAGCCAAAATTTGGCTCCAAAATATGGCTCAGGTCTCGAAATTGGGATGTTTGCGATTTTTTGAAAACTGCGGGGGGTTTGGGACAAATATGACCAAACGCCGCATTCATTACTTTGCATATGTTTCATATAAAAAGTCGTAATATCAAACTGCGAATACGTGCATAGAACCAGAATTTGGCTCCAAAATATGGCTCAGGCCTCGAAATTGGGATGTTTGGGATATTTTGAAAACTGCAGGGGGGATTGGGACAAATGTGTCCAATCGCCACTTTTAATACTTGGCATATGTTGGGTATAAAAAAAGGCGTAATTTCAAACTGCGAATACGTGCAGAGAGCCTGAATTTGGCTCCAAAATATGGCTCGGGCCTCGAAATTGGGATGTTTTGGATATTTTGAAAACTGTGGGGGGGGTTTGGGACAGATGTGACCAAACGCCGCTTTCATTAGTTTGAATATGTTTCGTATAAAAAGTCGTATTATCAAACTGCGAATATGTGCATAGAGCCGGAATTTGGCTCCAAAATATGACTCAGGCCTCGAAATTGAAATATTTGGGACATTTTTAAAACTACAGGGGAGTTTGTGCAAAATGTGACTAACTGCCGCTTTCAGTACTAGGCATATGTTTCGAATAAAAAGTCGTAATTTCAAACTACGAATACGTGCAGAAAGCCAGAATTTGTCTCCAAAATATGGCTGAGGCCTCGAAATTGGGATATTTGGGATATTTTCAAAACAGCAGGGGAGTTTGTGCAAATTATACCTCACTGCCGCTTTCAGGACATGGCATATGTTGGTTATAAAAAGTCGTAATATCAAACTGCGAATACGTGCATAGAGCAAGAATTTAGCTCCAAAATATGGCTCAGGCCTCGAAATTGGGATGTTTGAGACGTTTTGAAAACTGCAGGGAGGTTTGGGACAAATGTGACCAAATGCCGCTTTCAATACTTGGCATATGCTGGGTATAAAAAGTTTTAACTTCAAACTGCGAATACGTGCAGAGAGCCTGAATTTGGCTCCAAAATATGGCTCAGGCCTTGAAATTGGGATGTTTTGGATATTTTGAAAACTGCAGGGGAGTTTGTTCAAAATGTGACTCATTGTCGCTTTCAGTACTTGGCATATGTTGGGTATAATAAGTCGTAATTTCAAACTGAGAATACGTGCATAGAGCCTGAATTTGGCTCCAAAATATGGCTCAGGCCTCGAAATTGGGATGTTTGGGACAAATATGACCAAACGCCGCTTTCAGTACTTGGCATATGTTGGGAATAAAAAAAGACGAAATTTCAAACTGCGAATACGTGCAGAGAGCCTGAATTTGGCTGCAAAATATTCCTCAGGCCTCGAAATTGGGATGTTTGGGATATTTTGAAAACTGCAGGGGAGTTTGTGCAAAAAGTGACTCACTGCCACTTTCAGGATTTGGCATATGTTGGGTATAAAAAGTCGTAATTTCAAACTGCGAATACGTGCATAGAGCCAGAAGTTGGCTCCAAAATATGGCTCAGGCCTCGAAATTGGGATGTTTGGGATATTTTGAAAACTGCAGGGAGGTTTGGGACAAATGTGACCAAACGCCGCTTTCAATACTTGGCATATGTTGGGTATAAAAAGTCATAACTTCAAACTGCGAATACGTGCAGAGAGCCATAATTTGGCTCCAAAATATTCCTCAGGCCTCGAAATTGGGATGTTTGGGATATTTTGAAAACTGCTGGGGAGTTTGTGCAAAATGTGACTCACTGCCGCTTTCAGTACATGGCATATGTTGGGTATAAAAAGTCGTAATTTCAGACTGCGAATGCGTGCAGAGAGTCTGAATTTGGCTCAAAAATTTGACTCAGGCCTCGAAATTGGGATGTTTGGGATATTTTGAAAACTGCGTGAGGTTTGGGACAAATATGACCAAACGCTGCTTTCAGTACTTGGCATTTGTTGGGTATGAAAAGTCGTAATTTCAAACTGCGAATACGTGCAGAGTGCCAGAATTTGGCTCAAAAATATGGATCAGCTCTGGAAATTGGGATGTTTGGAATATTTTGAAAACTGCATTGGAGTTTGTGCAAAATGTGACTCACTGCCGCTTTCTGTACTTGACATATGTTGGGTATAAAAAGACGTAATATCAAACTGCGAATACGTGCATAGAGTCAGACTATGGCTCCAAAATATGGATCAGGGCTCGAAATTGGGATGTTTGGGATATTTTGAAAACTGCAGGGGAGTTTCGGACAAATATGACCAAACGCCGCTTTCAGTACTTCGCATAAGTTAGGTATAAAAAAGTCGTAATTTCAAACTGCGAATACGTGCAGAGAGCCAGAATTTGTCTACAAAATATTGCTCAGGCCTCAAAAATGGGATGTTTGGGATATTTTGAAAACTGCAGGGGAGTTTGTGCAAAATGTGACTCACTGCCGCTCTCAGTACTTGGCATATGTTGGATATAAAAAGTCGAAATTTCAAACTGTGAATACGTGAAGAGAGCCAGAATTTGGCTCCAAAATATGACTTAGGCCTCGAAATTTGGATATTTGGGATATTTCGAAAACTGCAGGGGAGTTGATGCAAAATGTGACTCACTGCCGGTTTCAGGACTTGGCATTTGTTGGGTATAAAAAGTCGTAATATCAAACTGCGAATACGTGCATAGAGCCAGAATTTGGCTCCAAAATATGGCTCAGGCCTCGAAATTGGGTTGTTTGGGATATTTTGAAAACTGCAGGAGGTTTGGGATAAATGTGACCAAACGACGCTTTCAGTGCTTGGCATATGTTAGGTATAAAAAAGTCGCAACTTCAAACTACGAATACGTGCAGAAAGCCAGAATTTGTCTCCAAAATATGGCTGAGGCCTCGAAATTGGGATATTTGGGATATTTTCAAAACTGCAGGGGAGTTTGTGCAAATTGTAACTCACTGCTGCTTTCAGGACATGGCATATGTTGGTTATAAAAAGTCGTAATATCAAACTGCGAACACGTGCATAGAGCAAGAATTTAGCTCCAAAATATGGCTCAGGCCTCGAAATTGGGATGTTTGAGACGTTTTGAAAACTGCAGGGAGGTTTGGGACAAATGTGACCAAATGCTGCTTTCAATACTTGCCATATGCTAGGTATAAAAAGTTGTAACTTCAAACTGCGAATACGTGCAGAGAGCCTGAATTTGGCTCCAAAATATGGCTCAGGCCTCGAAATTGGCATGTTTGGGACTTTTTTGAAAATTGCAGGGGAGTTTGTGCAAAATGTGACTCATTGCCGCTTTCAGTACTTGGCATATGTTGGGTATAATAAGTCGTAATTTCAAACTGCGAATACGTGCAGAGAGCCAGAATTTGGCTCCAAAATATGGCTCAGGCCTTTAAATTGGGATGTTTGGGATATTTTGAAAACTGCGGGGGAGTTTGGACAAAAATGACCAAACACCGCTTTCAGTATTTGGCATATGTTGGGTATAAAAGTCGTAATTTCAAACTGCGAATACGTGCCGAGAGCCAGAATTTGGCACCAAAATATGGCTCAGGCCTCGAAATTGGGATGTTTGGGATATTTTGAAAATTGCAGGGGGGATTGGGACAAATGTGACCAAACGCCGCTTTCAGTACTCGGCATATGTTGGGTATAAAAAAGTCGTAATTTCAGACTGATAATATGTGCAAAGAGCCAGAATTTGGCTCCAAAATATGGCACAGGCCTCGAAATTGGGATATATGGGATATTTTGAAAACTGCAGGGAAGTTTGTGCAAAATATGACTCACTGCCGCTTTCAGTACTTGGCATATGTTGGGTATAATAAGTCGTAATTTCAAACTGCGAATACGTGCAGAGAGCCTGAATTTGGCTCCAAAATATAGCTCAGGCCTCGAAATTGGGATGTGTGGGATTTTTTTGAAAACTGCAGGGGAGTTTGTGCAAAATGTGACTCATTGCCGCTTTAAGTACTTGGCATATGTTGATTATAATAATTCGTAATTTCAAACTGCGAATACATGCAGAGAGCCAGAATTTGGCTCCAAAATATGGCTCAGGCCTCGAAATTGGGATGTTTGGAATATTTTGAAAACTGCAGGGGAGTTTGTGCAAAATGAGACTCACTGCCGCTATCAGTACTTGGCATATGTTTGGTATAAAAATTCGTAATATCAAACTGAGAATACGTGCAGAGAGCCAGAATTTGGCTCCAAAAGATTGCTCAAGCCTCGAAATTGGGATATTTGGGATATTTCGAAAACTGCAGGGTAGTTTGTGCAAAATGTGACTCACTGCCACTTTCAAGACTTGGCATATGTTGGGTATAAAAAGTCGTAATTTCAAACTGCGAATACGTACAGAGAACCAGAATTTGGCTCCAAAATATAGCTCAGGCCTCGAAATTGGGATGTTAGGGATATTTTGAAAACTGCAGGGGGGATTGGTACAAATATGCCCAAACGCTGCTTTCAGTACTTGGCATATGTTGGGTATAAAAAAGTCGCAATTTCAAACTGCGAATACGTACAGAGAGCCAGAATTTGACACCAAAATATGGCTCAGGCCTCGAAATTGGGTTGTTTGGGATATTTTGAAAACTGCAGGGAGGTTTGGGATAAATGTGACCAAACGACGCTTTCAGTACTTGGCATATGTTAGGTATAAAAAATGTCGCAACTTCAAACTACGAATACGTGCAGAAAGCCAGAATTTGTCTCCAAAATATGGCTGAGGCCTCGAAATTGGAATATTTGGGATATTTTCAAAACTGCAGGGGAGTTTGTGCAAATTGTAACTCACTGCCGCTTTCAGGACATGGCATATGTTGGTTATAAAAAGTCGTAATATCAAACTGCGAATACGTGCATAGAGCAAGAATTTAGCTCCAAAATATCGCTCAGGCCTCGAAATTGGGATGTTTGAGACGTTTTGAAAACTGCAGGGAGGTTTGGGACAAATGTGACCAAATGCTGCTTTCAATACTTGCCATATGCTGGGTATAAAAAGTTGTAACTTCAAACTGCGAATACGTGCAGAGAGCCTGAATTTGGCTCCAAAATATGGCTCAGGCCTCGAAATTGGCATGTTTGGGACTTTTTTGAAAATTGCAGGGGAGTTTGTGCAAAATGTGACTCATTGCCGCTTTCAGTACTTGGCATATGTTGGGTATAATAAGTCGTAATTTCAAACTGCGAATACGTGCAGAGAGCCAGAATTTGGCTCCAAAATATGGCTCAGGCCTTTAAATTGGGATGTTTGGGATATTTTGAAAACTGCGGGGGAGTTTGGACAAAAATGACCAAACACCGCTTTCAGTATTTGGCATATGTTGGGTATAATAGTCGTAATTTCAAACTGCGAATACGTGCCGAGAGCCAGAATTTGGCACCAAAATATGGCTCAGGCCTCGAAATTGGGATGTTTGGGATATTTTGAAAATTGCAGGGGGGATTGGGACAAATGTGACCAAACGCCGCTTTCAGTACTCGGCGTATGTTGGGTATAAAAAATTCATAATTTCAGACTGATAATACGTGCAAAGAGCCAGAATTAGGCTCCAAAATATGGCACAGGCCTCGAAATTGGGATATATGGGATATTTTGAAAACTGCAGGGAAGTTTGTGCAAAATATGACTCACTGCCGCTTTCAGTACTTGGCAAATGTTGGGTATAATAAGTCGTAAATTTCAAACTGCGAATACGTGCAGAGAGCCTGAATTTGGCTCCAAAATATGGCTCAGGCCTCGAAATTGGGATGTGTGGGATTTTTTGGAAAACTGCAGGGGAGTTTGTGCAAAATGTGACTCATTGCGGCTTTAGGTACTTGGCATATGTTGATTATAATAAGTCGTAATTTCAAACTGCGAATACGTGCAGAGAGCCTGAATTTGGCTCCAAAATATGGCTCAGGCCTCGAAATTGGGATGTTTGGAATATTTTGAAAACTGCAGGGGAGTTTGTGCAAAATGAGACTCACTGCCGCTATCAGTACTTGGCATATGTTTGGTATAAAAATTCGTAATATCAAACTGAGAATACGTGCAGAGAGCCAGAATTTGGCTCCAAAAGATTGCTCAAGCCTCGAAATTGCTATATTTGGGATATTTCGAAAACTGCAGGGTAGTTTGTTCAAAATGTGACTCACTGCCACTTTCAAAACTTGGCATATGTTGGGTATAAAAAGTCGTAATTTCAAACTGCGAATACGTACAGAGAACCAGAATTTGGCTCCAAAATATAGCTCAGGCCTCGAAATTGGGATGTTTGGGATATTTTGAAAACTGCAGGGGGGATTGGAACAAATATGCCCGAACGCTGCTTTCAGTACTTGGCATATGTTGGGTATAAAAAAGTCGCAATTTCAAACTGCGAATACGTACAGAGAGCCAGAATTTGACACCAAAATATGGCTCAGGCCTCGAATTTTGGATATTTGGGATATTTCGAAAACTGCAGGGGAGTTGATGCAAAATGTGACTCACTGCCGGTTTCACGACTTGGCATTTGTTGGGTATAAAAAGTCGTAATATCAAACTGCGAATACGTGCATAGAGCAAGAATTTAGGTCCAAAATATGGCTCAGGCCTCGAAATTGGGATGTTTGAGACGTTTTGAAAACTACAGGGAGGTTTGGGACAAATGTGACCAAATGCCGCTTTCAATACTTGTCATATGTTGGGTATAAAAAGTTGTAACTTCAAACTGCGAATACGTGCAGAGAGCCTGAATTTGGCTCCAAAATATGGCTCAGGCCTCGAAATTGGGATGCTTGGGATATTTTAAAAACTGAAGGGGGGATTGGGACAAATGTAACCAAACGCCGCTTTCAGTACTTGGCATAAGTTGGGTATAAAAAATTCGCAATTTCTAACTGCGAATACGGGAGAAAACCAGAATATGGGTCCAAAATATGGCTCAGTCCTCGAAATTGGGATATTTGGGATATTTCGAAAACTGCAGGGGAGTTTGTGCAAAATGTAACTCACTGCCGCTTTCAGTACTTGGCATATGTTGGTTATAAAAAGTCGTAATTTCAAACTGCGAATACGTGAAGAGAGCCAGAATTTGGCTCCAAAATATGGCTTAGGCCTCGAAATTTGGATGTTTGGGATATTTTGAAAACTGCAGGGAGGTTTGGGACAAATGTGACAAAACGCCGCTTTCAGTACTTCGCATATGTTGGGTATAAAAAGTCATAATTTCAAACTGCGAATACGAGCAGAGAGCCAGAATTTGGCTCCAAAGTATGGCTCAGGCCTCGAAATTGGGATATTAAGGATATTTTGAAAACTGCAGGGGAGTTTGTGCAAAATGTGACTCACTGCTGCTTTCAGTACTTGGCATATGTTAGGTATAAAAAGTCGTAATTTCACACTGCGAATACGTGCATAGAGCCAGAATTTAGCTCCAAAATATGGCTCAGGACTCGAAATTGGGATGTTTGGGATATTTTGAAAACTGCATGGGGGTTTGGGACAAATGTGACCAAATGCCGCTTTCAGTACTTGGCATATGTTTGGTATAAAAAAGTCGTAATTTCAAACTGCGAATACATGCAGAGACCCAGAATTTGACTCCAAAATATGGCTCAGGATTCGAAATTTGGATATTTGGGATATTTTGAAAACTGCAGGGAGGTTTGGGACAAATGTGACTAAACGCCGCTTTCAGTACTTCGCATATGTTTGGTATAAAAAATTCGTAATTTCAAACTGCGAATACGTGCAGAGAACCAGAATTTGGCTCCAAAATATAACTCAGGCCTAGAAATTTGGATGTTTGGTATATTTTGAAAACTGCAGGGAGGTTTGGGACAAATGTGACCAATCGCTGCTTTCAATACTTCACATATGTTGGGTATAAAAATTCGCAATTTCTAACTGCGAATACGGGAGAAAACCAGAATATGGGTCCAAAATATGGCTCAGTCCTCGAAATTGGGATATTTGGGATATTTCGAAAACTGCAGGGGAGTTTGTGCAAAATGTAACTCACTGCCGCTTTCAGTACTTGGCATATGTTGGGTATAAAAAGTCGTAATTTCAAACTGCGAATACGTGAAGAGAGCCAGAATTTGGCTCCAAAATATGGCTTAGGCCTCGAAATTTGGATGTTTGGGATATTTTGAAAACTGCATTGAGGTTTGGGACAAATGTGACAAAACGCCGCTTTCAGTACTTCGCATATGTTGGGTATAAAAAATTCGTAATTTCAAACTGCGAATACGTAAAGAGAGCCAAAATATGGCTCAGGCTTTGAAATTGGGGAGTTTGGGATATTTTGAAAACTGTAGTGGAGTTTGTGCAAAATGTGACTCTGCCACTTTCAGTACTTGGCATATGTTTGGTATAAAAAAGTCGTAATTTCAAACTGCGAATACGTGCAGAGAGCCAAAATTTGGCTCCAAAGTATGGCTCAGTCCTCGAAATTGGGATATTTAGGATATTTTGAAAACTGCAGGGGAGTTTGTGCAAAATGTGACTCACTGCTGCTTTCAGTACTTGGCATATGTTGGGTATAAAAAGTCGTAATTTCACACTGCGAATACGTGCATAGAGCCAGAATTTAGCTGCAAAATATAGCTTGGGACTCGAAATTGGGATGTTTGGGATATTTTGAAAACTGCATGGGGGTTTGGGACAAATGTGACCAAATGCCGCTTTCAGTACTTGGCATATGTTGGGTATGAAAATTCGTAATTTCAAACTGCGAATACGTTCAGGGAGCCAGAATTAGGCTCCAAAATATGGCTCAGGCCTCGAAATTGGGATATTTGGGATATTTTGAAAACTGCAGGGGAGTTTGTGCAAAATATGACTCTGCCGCTTTCAGTACTTGGCATATGTTGTGTATAAAAAGTCGTAATTTCAAACTGAGAATATGTGCATAGAGCCAGAAATTAGCTCCAAAATATGACTCAGGCCTCGAAATTGGGATGTTTGGGATATTTTGAAAACTGCAGGGGGGTTTGGGACAAATGTGACCAATTGCCGCTTTCAGTACTTAGCATATTTTGCGTATGAAAAGGCGTAATTTTAAATTGCGAATACGTGCAGAGCCTGAATTTGGCTTCAAAATATGGCTCAGCCCTCGAAATTGGGATGTTTGGGATATTTAGAAAACTGCAGGGAGGTTTGGGATATTTTGAAAACTGCAGGGAGGTTTGGGACAAATGTGACCAAATGCCGCTTTCAGTACTTGGCATATGTTGAGTATAAAAAGTCGCATTTTCAAACAGCGATTACGTGCAGAGAGCCTGAATTTGGCTCCAAAATATGGCTCAGGCCTCGAAATTGGGATATTTGGGATATTTTGAAAACTGCAGGGGAGTTTATTGCAAAATGTGACTCAGTGCCGCTTTCAGTACTTGGCATATGTTGGGTATAAAAAGTCGTAATATCAAACTGCGAATACGTGCAAAGAGCCAGAATTTGGCTCCAAAATATGGCTAAGGCCTCGATTTTGGGGTTGTTTGGGATATTTTGAAAACTGCAGGGAGGTTTGAGACAAATGTGACCAAACGCCGCTTTCAGTATTTTGCATATGTTGGGTATAAAAAAGTCGTAATTTCAAGCAGCGAATACGTGCAAAGAGCCCGAATTTCGCTCCAAAATATGGCTCAGGCCTCGAAATTGGGATGTTTGGGATATTTTGAAAACTGCATTGGAGTTTGTGCAAAATGTGACTCACTGCCGCTTTCTGTACTTGACATATGTTCGGTATAAAAAGACGTAATATCAAACTGCAAATACGTGCATAGAGCCAGACTTTGGCTCCAAAATATGGATCAGGGCTCGAAATTGGGATGTTTAAGATATTTTGAAAACTGCAGGGGAGTTTGGCACAAATATGACCAAACGCCGCTTTCAGTACTTCGCATAAGTTGGGTATAAAAAAGTCGTAATTTCAAATTGCGAATACGTGCAGAGAGCCAGAATTTGGCTCCAAAATATGGCTCAGGCCTCGAAAATGGGATGTTTGGGATATTTTGAAAACTGCAGGGAGGTTTGAGACAAATGTGACTAAACGCCGCTTTTAGTACTACGCATATGTTGGGAATAAAAAATTCGTAATTTCAAACTGCGAATTCGTGCAGAGAGCCAGAATTGGGCTCCAAAATATGGCTCAGGCCTTTAAATTGGGATGTTTGGGATATTTTGAAAACTGCGGGGGAGTTTGGACAAAAATGACCAAACCCCGCTTTCAGTATTTGGCATATGTTGGGTATAAAAGTCGTAATTTCAAACTGCGAATACGTGCCGAGAGCCAGAATGTGGAACCAAAATATGGCTCAGGCCTCGAAATTGGGATGTTTGGGATATTTTGAAAATTGCAGGGGGGATTGGGACAAATGTGACCAAACGCCGCTTTCAGTACTTCGCATATGTTGGGTATAAAAAAAACGTAATTTCAAGCAGCGAATACGTGCAAAGAGCCCGAATTTCGCTCCAAAATATGGCACAGGCCTCGAAATTGGGATATTTGGGATATTTTGAAAACTGCAGGGGAGTTTGTGCAAAATATGACTCACTGCCGCTTTCAGTACTTGGCATATGTTGGGTATAAAAAGTTGTAATTTCACACTGCGAATACGTGCATAGAGCCAGAATTTAGCTGCAAAATATGGCTCAGGACTCGAAATTGGGCGGTTTGGGATATTTTGAAAACTATAGTAGAGTTTGTGCAAAATGTGACTCTGCCACTTTCAGTACTTGGCATATGTTTGGTATAAAAAAGTCGTAATTTCAAACTGCGAATACGTGCAGAGAGCCAAAATTTGGCTCCAAAGTATGGCTCAGGCCTCGAAATTGGGATATTTAGGATATTTGGAAAACTGCAGGGAAGTTTGTGGAAAATGTGACTCACTGCTGCTTTCAATACTTGGCATATGTTGGGTATAAAAAGTTGTAATTTCACACTGCGAATACGTGCATAGAGCCAGAATTTAGCTGCAAAATATGGCTCAGGACTCGAAATTGGGATGTTTGGGATATTTTGAAAACTGCATGGGGGTTTGGGACAAATGTGACCAAACGCCGCTTTCAGTATTTCACATATGTTGGGTATAAAAATTCGTAATTTCAAACTGCGAATACGTGCAGAGAGCCAGAATTTGGCTCTAAAATATGGCTCATGCTTAGAAATTGGGATGTTTGGGATATTTTGAAAATTGCAGGGGGGATTGGGACAAATGTGACCAAACGCCGCTTTCAGTATTTGGAATATGTTGGGTATAAAAATGTTGTAATTTCAAACTGCGAATACGTGCAGAGAGCCAGAATTAGGCTCCAAAATATGACTCAGGCCTCGAAAATGGAATATTTGGGATATTTTGAAAACTGCAGGGGAGTTTATTGCAAAATGTGACTCAGTGCCGCTTTTAGTACTTGGCATATGTTGGGTATAAAAAGTCGTAATATCAAACTGCGAATACGTGCAAAGAGCCAGAATTTGGCTCCAAAATATGGCTAAGGCCTCGATTTTGGGGTTGTTTGGGTTATTTTGAAAACTGCAGGGAGGTTTGAGACAAATGTGACCAAACGCCGCTTTCAGTATTTTGCATATGTTGGGTATAAAAAAGTCGTAATTTCAAGCAGCGAATACGTGCAAAGAGCCCGAATTTCGCTCCAAAATATGGCTCAGGCCTCGAAATTGGGATGTTTGGGATATTTTGAAAACTGCATTGGAGTTTGTGCAAAATGTGACTCACTGCCGCTTTCTGTACTTGACATATGTTCGGTATAAAAAGACGTAATATCACACTGCAAATACGTGCATAGAGCCAGACTTTGGCTCCAAAATATGGATCAGGGCTCGAAATTGGGATGTTTAAGATATTTTGAAAACTGCAGGGGAGTTTGGCACAAATATGACCAAACGCCGCTTTCAGTACTTCGCATAAGTTGGGTATAAAAAAGTCGTAATTTCAAATTGCGAATACGTGCAGAGAGCCAGAATTTGGCTCCAAAATATGGCTCAGGCCTCGAAAATGGGATGTTTGGGATATTTTGAAAACTGCAGGGAGGTTTGAGACAAATGTGACTAAACGCCGCTTTTAGTACTACGCATATGTTGGGAATAAAAAAATCGTAATTTCAAACTGCGAATTCGTGCAGAGAGCCAGAATTGGGCTCCAAAATATGGCTCAGGCCTTTAAATTGGGATGTTTGGGATATTTTGAAAACTGCGGGGGAGTTTGGACAAAAATGACCAAACCCCGCTTTCAGTATTTGGCATATGTTGGGTATAAAAGTCGTAATTTCAAACTGCGAATACGTGCAGAGAGCCAGAATTAGGCTCCAAAATATGACTCAGGCCTCGAAAATGGA
This sequence comes from Procambarus clarkii, assembly GCF_040958095.1. Classification (NCBI taxonomy): domain Eukaryota; kingdom Metazoa; phylum Arthropoda; class Malacostraca; order Decapoda; family Cambaridae; genus Procambarus; species Procambarus clarkii. The sequence continues at coordinate 8,012,237 of NC_091218.1, read as the reverse complement.
ATATTTGGGATATTTTGAAAACTGCAGGGGAGTTTGTGCAAAATGTGACTCACTGCCGCTTTCAGTACTTGGCATATGTTGGGTATAAAAAGTCCTAATATCAAACTGCGAAAACGTGCAGAGAACCAGAATTTGGTTCTAAAATATAACTCAGGCCACGAAATTGGGATGTTTGGGATATTTTGAAAACTGCAGGGAGGTTTGGAACATATGTGACCAAACGCCGCTTTCAGTACTTCACATATGTTAGGTATAAAAAAGTCGTAATTTCCAACTGCGAATACGTTTAGAGAGCCAGAATTTTGCTCCAAAATATGGCTCAGGCCTCGAAATTGGGATGTTTGGGATATTTTGAAAACTGCAGGGGAGTTTGTGCAAAATGTGACTCACTGCTGCTTTCAGTACTTGGCATATGTTGGGTATGAAAAGTCGTATTTTCAAACTGCAAATACGTGCATAGAGCCAGAATTTAGCTAAAAATATGGCTCAGGCCTCGAAATTGGGATGTTTGAGATATTTTGAAAACTGCAGGGGGGGTTTGGGACAAATGTGACCAAACACCGCTTTCAGTACTTGGCATAAGTTGGGTATGAAAAGTCGTAATTTCAAATTGCGAATATGTGCAGAGAGCATAAATTTGGCTCCAAAATATGGCTCAGGCCTCGAAATTGGAATGTTTGGGATTTTTTGAAAACTGCAGGGAGGTTTGGGACAAATGTGACCAAACGCCGCTTTCAGTACTTGGCATATGTTGGGTATAAAAAAGTCGTAATTTCAAACTGCGAATACGTGCATAGAGCCAGAATTTAGCTCCAAAATATGACTCAGGCCTCGAAATTGGGATGTTTAGGATATTTTGAAAACTGCAGGGGGGGTTTGGGACAAATGTGACCAATTGCCTCTTTCAGTACTTGGCATATTTTGGGTATGAAAAGTCGTAATTTCAAATTGCGAATACGTGCAGAGCCTGAATTTGGCTCCAAAATATGGCTCAGGCCTCGAAATTGGGATGTTTGGGATATTTTGAAAACTGCAGGGAGGTTTGGGATATTTTGAAAACTGCAGGGAGGTTTGGGACAAATGTGACCAAATGCCGCTTTCAGTACTTGGCATATGTTGGGTATAAAAAGTCGCATTTTCAAACAGCGATTACGTGCAGAGAGCCTGAATTTGGCTCCAAAATATGGCTCAGGCCTCGAAATTGGGATATTTGGGATATTTTGAAAACTGCAGGGGAGTTTGTTGCAAAATGTGACTCACTGCCGCTTTCAGTACTTCGCATATGTTGGGTATAAAAAGTCGTAATTTCAAACTGCGAAGACGTGCAGAGAGCCAGAATTTGGCTCCAAAATATGACTCAGGCCTCGAAATTGGGATGTTTGGGATATTTTGAAAATTGCAGGGGGGATTGGGCCAAATTTGACCAAACGCCGCTTTCAGTACTTAGCATATGTAGGGTATAAAAAATTCGTAATTTCAAACTGCGAATTCGTGCAGAGAGCCAGAATTAGGCTCCAAATTATGGCTCAGGCCTCGAAATTGGGATATTTGGGATATTTTGAAAACTGCAGGGGAGTTTGTGCAAAATGTGACTCACTGCCGCTTTCAGTACTTGGCATATGTTGGGTATAAAAAGTTATAATTTCAAATTGCGAATACGTGCAGAGAGCCAGAATTTGGCTCCAAAATATGGCTCAGGACTCGAAATTGGGATGTTTGTGATATTTTGAAAATTGCTGGGGGGATTGGGACAAATGTGACCAAACGCCACTTTCAGTACTTGGCATATGTTGGGTATAGAAAAGTCGTAATTTCAAACTGCGAATACGTGCATAGAGCCAGAATTTAGCTCCAAAATATGACTCAGGCCTCGAAATTGGGATGGTTGGGATATTTTGAAAACTGCAGGGGGGATTGGGACAAATGTGACCAAACGCCACTTTCAGTACTTGGCATAAGTTGGGTATAAAAAACCGTAATTTCAAACTGCGAATACGTGCATAGAGCCAGAATTTAGCTCCAAAATATGACTCAGGCCTCGAAATTGGGATGGTTGGGATATTTTGAAAACTGCAGGGGGGTTTGGGACAAATGTGACCAAATGCCGCTTTCAGTACTTGGCATATGTTGGGTATAAAAAGTCGTAATTTCAAACTGCGAATACGTGCATAGAACCAGAATTTCGCTCAAAAATATACCTCAGGCCTCGAAATTGGGATGTTTGGGATATTTTGAAAACTGCAGGGAGGTTTGGGACAAATGTGACCAAACGCCGCTTTCAGTATTTCACATATGTTGGGTATAAAAAGTCGTAATTTCAAACTGCGAATACGTGCAGAGAGCCAGAATTTGGTTCCAAAATATGGCTCAGGCTTAGAAATTGGGATGTTTGGGATATTTTGAAAATTGCAGGGGGGATTGGGACAAATGTGACCAAACGCCGCTTTCAGTATTTGGAATATGTTGGGTATAAAAATGTTGTAATTTCAAACTGCGAATACGTGCAGAGAGCCAGAATTAGGCTCCAAAATATGGCTAAGGCCTCGAAAGTGGGATATTTGGGATATTTTGAAAACTGCAGGGAAGTTTGTGCAAAATGTGACTCACTGCCGCTTTCAGTACTTGGCATATGTTGGGAATAAAAAGTCCTAATATCAAACTGCGAAAACGTGCAGAGAACCAGAATTTGGTTCTAAAATATAACTCAGGCCACGAAATTGGGATGTTTGGTATATTTTGAAAACTGCAGGGAGGTTTGGGACATATGTGACCAAACGCCACTTTCAGTACTTCACATATGTTAGGTATAAAAAAGTCGTAATTTCCAACTGCGAATACGTTTAGAGAGCCAGAATTTTGCCCCAAAATATGGCTCAGGACTCGAAATTGGGATGTTTGGGATATTTTGAAAACTGCAGGGGAGTTTGTGCAAAATGTGACTCACTGCCGCTTTCAGTACTTGGCATATGTTGGGTATAAAAAGTCGTAATTTCAAACTGCGAAGACGTGCAGAGAGCCAGAGTTTGGCTCCAAAATATGGCTCAGGCCTCGAAATTGGGATATTTGGGATATTTTGAAAACTGCAGGGGAGTTTGTTGCAAAATGTGACTCACTGCCGCTTTCAATACTTGGCATATGTTGGGTATGAAAAGTCGTAATTTCAAACTGCAAATACGTGCATAGAGCCAGAATTTAGCTAAAAATATGGCTCGGGCCTCGAAATTGGGATGTTTGAGATATTTTGAAAATTGCAGGGGGGTTTGGGACAAGTGTGACCAAACACTGCTTTCAGTACTTGGCATAAGTTGGGTATGAAAAGTCGTAATTTCAAACTGCGAATACGTGCAGAGAGCCTAAATTTGGCTCCAAAATATGGCTCAGGCCTCGAAATTGGAATGTTTGGGATATTTTGAAAACTGCAGGGAGGTTTGGGATATTTTGAAAACTGCATGGGGGGTTTGGGACAAATGTGACCAATTGCCGCTTTCAGTACTTGGGATATTTTGGGTATGAAAAGTCGTAATTTCAAATTGCGAATACGTGCAGAGCCTGAATTTGGCTCCAAAATATGGCTCAGCCTCGAAATTGGGATGTTTGGGATCTTTTGAAAACTGCAGGGAGGTTTGGAACAAATGTGACCAAATGCCGCTTTCAGTACTTGGCATATGTTGGGTATAAAAAGTCGCATCTTCAAACAGCGATTACGTGCAGAGAGCCTGAATTTGGCTCCAAAATATGGCTCAGGCCTCGAAATTGGGATATTTGGGATATTTTGAAAACTGCAGGGGAGTTTGTTGCAAAATGTGACTCACTGCCGCTTTCAGTACTTGGCATATGTTGGGTATAAAAATCGTAATTTCAAACTGCGAAGACGTGCAGAGAGCCAGAATTTGGCTCCAAAATATGACTCAGGCCTCGAAATTGGGATGTTTGGGATATTTTGAAAATTGCAGGGGGGATTAGGCCAAATTTGACCAAACACCGCTTTCAGTACTTAGCATATGTTGGGTATAAAAAATTCGTAATTTCAAACTGCGAATACGTGCAGAGAGCCAGAATTAGGCTCCAAATTATGGCTCAGGCCTCGAAATTGGGATATTTGGGATATTTTGAAAACTGCAGGGGAGTTTGTGCAAAATGTGACTCACTGCCGCTTCCAGTTCTTGGCATATGTTGGGTATAAAAAGTTGTAATTTCAAACTGCGAATACGTACAGAGAGCCAGAAATTGGCTCCAAAATATAGCTCAGGACTCGAAATTGGGATGTTTGGGATATTTTGAAAATTGCTGGGGGGATTGGGACAAATGTGACCAAACGCCACTTTCAGTACTTGGCATATGTTGGGTATAAAAAAGTCCTAATTTCAAACTGCGAATACGTGCATAGAGCCAGAATTTAGCTCCAAAATATGAGTCAGGCCTCGAAATTGGGATGGTTGGGATATTTTGAAAACTGCAGGGGGGATTGGGACAAATGTGACCAAACGCCACTTTCAGTACTTGGCATATGTTGGGTATAAAAAATCGTAATTTCAAACAGCGAATACATGCATAGAGCCAGAATTTAGCTCCAAAATATGACTCAGGCCTCGAAATTGAGATGGTTGGGATATTTTGAAAACTGCAGGGGGGTTTGGGACAAATGTGACCAAATGCCGTTTTTAGTCCTTGGCATATGTTGGGTATAAAAAGTCGTAATTTCAAACTGCGAATACGTGCATAGAACCAGATTTTCGCTCAAAAATATACCTCAAGCCTCGAAATTGAGATGTTTGGGATATTTTGACAACTGCAGCGAGGTTTGGGACAAATGTGACCAAACGCCGCTTTCAGTATTTCACATTTGTTGGGTATAAAAAGTCGTAATTTCAAACTGCGAATACGTACAGAGAGCCAGAATTTGGCTCCAAAATATAGCTCAGGCTTAGAAATTGGGATGTTTGGGATATTTTGAAAATTGCAGGGGGGATTGGGACAAATGTGACCAAACGCCGCTTTCAGTATTTGGAATATGTTGGGTATAAAAATGTTGTAATTTCAAACTGCGAATACGTGCAGAGCCAGAATTAGGCTCCAAAATATGGTTCAGGCCTCGAAATTGGGATATTTGGGATATTTTGAAAAATGCAGGGGAGTTTGTGCAAAATGTGACTCACTGCCGCTTTCAGTACTTAGCATATGTTGGGTATAAAAAAGTCGTAATTTCAAACAGCGATTACGTGCATAGAGCCAGAATTTAGCTCCAAAATATGACTCAGGCCTCGAAATTGGGATGGTTGGGATATTTTGAAAACTGCAGGGGGGATTGAGACAAATGTAACCAAACGCCACTTTCAGTACTTGGCAAATGTTGGGTATAAAAAATCGTAATTTCAAACTGCGAATACGTGCATAGAGCCAGAATTTAGCTCCAAAATATGACTCAGGCCTCGAAATTGGGATGGTTGGGATATTTTGAAAACTGTAGGGGGTTTGGGACAAATGTGACCAAATGCCGCTTTCAGTACTTGGCATATGTTCGGTATAAAAATGTTGTAATTTCAAACTGCGAATATGTGCAGAGAGCCAGAATTAGGCTCCAAAATATGGCTCTGGCCTCGAAATTGGGATATTTGGGATATTTTGAAAACTGCAGGTTAGTTTGTGCAAAATGTGACTCGCTGCCGCTTTCAGTACTTGGCATATGTTGGGTATAAAAAGTCCTAATATCAAACTGCATAAACGTGCAGAGAACCAGAATTTGGTTCTAAAATATAACTGAAACCACGAAATTGGGATGTTTAGGATATTTTGAAAACTGCAGGGGGGGTTTGGGACAAATGTGACCAATTGCCTCTTTCAGTACTTGGCATATTTTGGGTATGAAAAGTCGTAATTTCAAATTGCGAATACGTGCAGAGCCTGAATTTGGCTCCAAAATATGGCTCAGGCCTCGAAATTGGGATGTTTGGGATATTTTGAAAACTGCAGGGAGGTTTGGGATATTTTGAAAACTGCAGGGAGGTTTGGGACAAATGTGACCAAATGCCGCTTTCAGTACTTAGCATATGTTGGGTATAAAAAGTCGCATTTTCAAACAGCGATTACGTGCAGAGAGCCTGAATTTGGCTCCAAAATATGGCTCAGGCCTCGAAATTGGGATATTTGGGATATTTTGAAAACTGCAGGGGAGTTTGTTGCAAAATGTGACTCACTGCCGCTTTCAGTACTTCGCATATGTTGGGTATAAAAAGTCGTAATTTCAAACTGCGAAGACGTGCAGAGAGCCAGAATTTGGCTCCAAAATATGACTCAGGCCTCGAAATTGGGATGTTTGGGATATTTTGAAAATTGCAGGGGGGATTGGGCCAAATTTGACCAAACGCCGCTTTCAGTACTTAGAATATGTTGGGTATAAAAAATTCGTAATTTCAAACTGCGAATTCGTGCAGAGAGCCAGAATTAGGCTCCAAATTATGGCTCAGGCCTCGAAATTGGGATATTTGGGATATTTTGAAAACTGCAGGGGAGTTTGTGCAAAATGTGACTCACTGCCGCTTTCAGTACTTGGCATATGTTGGGTATAAAAAGTTATAATTTCAAATTGCGAATACGTGCAGAGAGCCAGAATTTGGCTCCAAAATATGGCTCAGGACTCGAAATTGGGATGTTTGTGATATTTTGAAAATTGCTGGGGGGATTGGGACAAATGTGACCAAACGCCACTTTCAGTACTTGGCATATGTTGGGTATAGAAAAGTCGTAATTTCAAACTGCGAATACGTGCATAGAGCCAGAATTTAGCTCCAAAATATGACTCAGGCCTCGAAATTGGGATGGTTGGGATATTTTGAAAACTGCAGGGGGGATTGGGACAAATGTGACCAAACGCCACTTTCAGTACTTGGCATAAGTTGGGTATAAAAAACCGTAATTTCAAACTGCGAATACGTGCATAGAGCCAGAATTTAGCTCCAAAATATGACTCAGGCCTCGAAATTGGGATGGTTGGGATATTTTGAAAACTGCAGGGGGGTTTGGGACAAATGTGACCAAATGCCGCTTTCAGTACTTGGCATATGTTGGGTATAAAAAGTCGTAATTTCAAACTGCGAATACGTGCATAGAACCAGAATTTCGCTCAAAAATATACCTCAGGCCTCGAAATTGGGATGTTTGGGATATTTTGAAAACTGCAGGGAGGTTTGGGACAAATGTGACCAAACGCCGCTTTCAGTATTTCACATATGTTGGGTATAAAAAGTCGTAATTTCAAACTGCGAATACGTGCAGAGAGCCAGAATTTGGTTCCAAAATATGGCTCAGGCTTAGAAATTGGGATGTTTGGGATATTTTGAAAATTGCAGGGGGGATTGGGACAAATGTGACCAAACGCCGCTTTCAGTATTTGGAATATGTTGGGTATAAAAATGTTGTAATTTCAAACTGCGAATACGTGCAGAGAGCCAGAATTAGGCTCCAAAATATGGCTCAGGCCTCGAAAGTGGGATATTTGGGATATTTTGAAAACTGCAGGGAAGTTTGTGCAAAATGTGACTCACTGCCGCTTTCAGTACTTGGCATATGTTGGGAATAAAAAGTCCTAATATCAAACTGCGAAAACGTGCAGAGAACCAGAATTTGGTTCTAAAATATAACTCAGGCCACGAAATTGGGATGTTTGGTATATTTTGAAAACTGCAGGGAGGTTTGGGACATATGTGACCAAACGCCACTTTCAGTACTTCACATATGTTAGGTATAAAAAAGTCGTAATTTCCAACTGCGAATACGTTTAGAGAGCCAGAATTTTGCCCCAAAATATGGCTCAGGACTCGAAATTGGGATGTTTGGGATATTTTGAAAACTGCAGGGGAGTTTGTGCAAAATGTGACTCACTGCCGCTTTCAGTACTTGGCATATGTTGGGTATAAAAAGTCGTAATTTCAAACTGCGAAGACGTGCAGAGAGCCAGAGTTTGGCTCCAAAATATGGCTCAGGCCTCGAAATTGGGATATTTGGGATATTTTGAAAAATGCAGGGGAGTTTGTGCAAAATGTGACTCACTGCCGCTTTCAATACTTGGCATATGTTGGGTATGAAAAGTCGTAATTTCAAACTGCAAATACGTGCATAGAGCCAGAATTTAGCTAAAAATATGGCTCGGGCCTCGAAATTGGGATGTTTGAGATATTTTGAAAATTGCAGGGGGGTTTGGGACAAGTGTGACCAAACACTGCTTTCAGTACTTGACATAAGTTGGGTATGAAAAGTCGTAATTTCAAACTGCGAATACGTGCAGAGAGCCTAAATTTGGCTCCAAAATATGGCTCAGGCCTCGAAATTGGAATGTTTGGGATATTTTGAAAACTGCAGGGAGGTTTGGGACAAATGTGACCAAACGCCGCTTTCAGTACTTGGCATATATTGGGTAAAAAAGTCGCAATTTCAAACAGCGAATACGTGCAGAGAGCCTGTACTTTGCTCCAACATATGGCTCAGGCCTCGAAATTGGGATATTTGGGATATTTTGAAAACTCTAGGGGAGTTTGTGCAAAATGTGACTCTGCCGCTTTCAGTACTTGGCATATGTTGGGTATAAAAAGTCGTAATTTCAAACTGCGAATACGTGCATAGAGCCAGAATTTGGCTCCAAAATATGACTCAGGCCTCGAAATTTGGATGTTTGGGATATTTTAAAAACTGCAGGGGGGTTTGGGACAAATGTGACCAATTGCCGCTTTCAGTACTTAGCATATGTTGGGTATAAAAAGTTGTAATTTCAAACTGCGAATACGTGCATAGAGCCAGAATTTAGCTCCAAAATATGACTCAGGCCTCGAAATTGGGATGGTTGGGATATTTTGAAAACTGCGGGGGGGTTTGGGACAAATGTGACCAAATGCCGTTTTTAGTACTTGGCATATGTTGGGTATAAAAAGTCGTAATTTCAAACTGCGAATACGTGCATAGAACCAGAATTTCGCTCAAAAATATACCTCAGGCCTCGAAATTGAGATGTTTGGGATATTTTGAAAACTGCAGGGAGGTTTGGGACAAATGTGACCTAACGCCGCTTTCAGTATTTCACATTTGTTGGGTATAAAAAGTCGTAATTTCAAACTGCGAATACGTGCAGAGAGCCAGAATTTGGCTCCAAAATATGGCTCAGGCTTAGAAATTGGGATGTTTGGGATATTTTGAAAATTGCAGGGGGGATTGGGACAAATGTGACCAAACGCCGCTTTCAGTATTTGGAATATGTTGGGTATAAAAATGTTGTAATTTCAAACTGCGAATACGTGCAGAGCCAAAATTAGGCTCCAAAATATGGCTCAGGCCTCGAAATTGGGATATTTGGGATATTTTGAAAAATACAGGAGAGTTTGTGCAAAATGTGACTCACTGCCGCTTTCAATACTTGGCATATGTTGGGTATGAAAAGTCGTAATTTCAAACTGCAAATACGTGCATAGAGCCAGAATTTAGCTAAAAATATGGCTCAGGCCTCGAAATTGGGATGTTTGAGATATTTTGAAAATTGCAGGGGGGTTTGGGACAAATGTGACCAAACATCGCTTTCAGTACTTGGCATAAGTTGGGTATGAAAAGTCGTAATTTCAAACTGTGAATACGTGCAGAGAGCCTAAATTTGGCTCCAAAATATGGCTCAGGCCTCGAAATTGGAATGTTTGGGATATTTTGAAAACTGCAGGGAGGTTTGGGATATTTTGAAAACTGCATGGGGGGTTTGGGACAAATGTGACCAATTGCCGCTTTCAGTACTTGGGATATTTTGGGTATGAAAAGTCGTAATTTCAAATTGCGAATACGTGCAGAGCCTGAATTTGGCTCCAAAATACGGCTCAGCCTCGAAATTGGGATGTTTGGGATCTTTTGAAAACTGCAGGGAGGTTTGGAACAAATGTGACCAAATGCCGCTTTCAGTACTTGGCATATTTTGGGTATAAAAAGTCGCATCTTCAAACAGCGATTACGTGCAGAGAGCCTGAATTTGGCTCCAAAATATGGCTCAGGCCTCGAAATTGGGATATTTGGGATATTTTGAAAACTGCAGGGGAGTTTGTTGCAAAATGTGACTCACTGCCGCTTTCAGTACTTGGCATATGTTGGGTATAAAAATCGTAATTTCAAACTGCGAAGACGTGCAGATAGCCAGAATTTGGCTCCAAAATATGACTCAGGCCTCGAAATTGGGATGTTTGGGATATTTTGAAAATTGCAGGGGGGTTTGGGACAAATGTGACCAAATGCCGCTTTCAGTACTTGGCATATGTTGGGTATGAAAAGTCGTAATTTCAAACTGCGAATATGTGCAGAGCCTGAATTTGGCTCCAAAATATGGCTCAGGCCCCGAAATTGGGATATTTGGGATATTTTGAAAACTGCAGGGGAGTTTGTGCAAAATGTGACTCACTGCCGCTTCCAGTTCTTGGCATATGTTGGGTATAAAAAGTTGTAATTTCAAACTGCGAATACGTACAGAGAGCCAGAAATTGGCTCCAAAATATAGCTCAGGACTCGAAATTGGGATGTTTGGGATATTTTGAAAATTGCTGGGGGGATTGGGACAAATGTGACCAAACGCCACTTTCAGTACTTGGCATATGTTGGGTATAAAAAAGTCCTAATTTCAAACTGCGAATACGTGCATAGAGCCAGAATTTAGCTCCAAAATATGAGTCAGGCCTCGAAATTGAGATGGTTGGGATATTTTGAAAACTGCGGGGGGGTTTGGGACAAATGTGACCAAATGCCGTTTTTAGTCCTTTGCATATGTTGGGTATAAAAAGTCGTAATTTCAAACTGCGAATACGTGCATAGAACCAGATTTTCGCTCAAAAATATACCTCAAGCCTCGAAATTGAGATGTTTGGGATATTTTGACAACTGCAGCGAGGTTTGGAACAAATGTGACCAAATGCCGCTTTCAGTACTTGGCATATTTTGGGTATAAAAAGTCGCATCTTCAAACAGCGATTACGTGCAGAGAGCCTGAATTTGGCTCCAAAATATGGCTCAGGCCTCGAAATTGGGATATTTGGGATATTTTGAAAACTGCAGGGGAGTTTGTTGCAAAATGTGACTCACTGCCGCTTTCAGTACTTGGCATATGTTGGGTATAAAAATCGTAATTTCAAACTGCGAAGACGTGCAGATAGCCAGAATTTGGCTCCAAAATATGAGTCAGGCCTCGAAATTGGGATGTTTGGGATATTTTGAAAATTGCAGGGGGGTTTGGGACAAATGTGACCAAATGCCGCTTTCAGTACTTGGCATATTTTGGGTATAAAAAGTCGCATCTTCAAACAGCGATTACGTGCAGAGAGCCTGAATTTGGCTCCAAAATATGGCTCAGGCCTCGAAATTGGGATATTTGGGATATTTTGAAAACTGCAGGGGAGTTTGTTGCAAAATGTGACTCACTGCCGCTTTCAGTACTTGGCATATGTTGGGTATAAAAATCGTAATTTCAAACTGCGAAGACGTGCAGATAGCCAGAATTTGGCTCCAAAATATGAGTCAGGCCTCGAAATTGGGATGTTTGGGATATTTTGAAAATTGCAGGGGGGTTTGGGACAAATGTGACCAAATGCCGCTTTCAGTACTTGGCATATGTTGGGTATGAAAAGTCGTAATTTCAAACTGCGAATATGTGCAGAGCCTGAATTTGGCTCCAAAATATGGCTCAGGCCCCGAAATTGGGATATTTGGGATATTTTGAAAACTGCAGGGGAGTTTGTGCAAAATGTGACTCACTGCCGCTTCCAGTTCTTGGCATATGTTGGGTATAAAAAGTTGTAATTTCAAACTGCGAATACGTACAGAGAGCCAGAAATTGGCTCCAAAATATAGCTCAGGACTCGAAATTGGGATGTTTGGGATATTTTGAAAATTGCTGGGGGGATTGGGACAAATGTGACCAAACGCCACTTTCAGTACTTGGCATATGTTGGGTATAAAAAAGTCCTAATTTCAAACTGCGAATACGTGCATAGAGCCAGAATTTAGCTCCAAAATATGAGTCAGGCCTCGAAATTGAGATGGTTGGGATATTTTGAAAACTGCGGGGGGGTTTGGGACAAATGTGACCAAATGCCGTTTTTAGTCCTTGGCATATGTTGGGTATAAAAAGTCGTAATTTCAAACTGCGAATACGTGCATAGAACCAGATTTTCGCTCAAAAATATACCTCAAGCCTCGAAATTGAGATGTTTGGGATATTTTGACAACTGCAGCGAGGTTTGGAACAAATGTGACCAAATGCCGCTTTCAGTACTTGGCATATTTTGGGTATAAAAAGTCGCATCTTCAAACAGCGATTACGTGCAGAGAGCCTGAATTTGGCTCCAAAATATGGCTCAGGCCTCGAAATTGGGATATTTGGGATATTTTGAAAACTGCAGGGGAGTTTGTTGCAAAATGTGACTCACTGCCGCTTTCAGTACTTGGCATATGTTGGGTATAAAAATCGTAATTTCAAACTGCGAAGACGTGCAGATAGCCAGAATTTGGCTCCAAAATATGAGTCAGGCCTCGAAATTGGGATGTTTGGGATATTTTGAAAATTGCAGGGGGGTTTGGGACAAATGTGACCAAATGCCGCTTTCAGTACTTGGCATATTTTGGGTATAAAAAGTCGCATCTTCAAACAGCGATTACGTGCAGAGAGCCTGAATTTGGCTCCAAAATATGGCTCAGGCCTCGAAATTGGGATATTTGGGATATTTTGAAAACTGCAGGGGAGTTTGTTGCAAAATGTGACTCACTGCCGCTTTCAGTACTTGGCATATGTTGGGTATAAAAATCGTAATTTCAAACTGCGAAGACGTGCAGATAGCCAGAATTTGGCTCCAAAATATGAGTCAGGCCTCGAAATTGGGATGTTTGGGATATTTTGAAAATTGCAGGGGGGTTTGGGACAAATGTGACCAAATGCCGCTTTCAGTACTTGGCATATGTTGGGTATGAAAAGTCGTAATTTCAAACTGCGAATATGTGCAGAGCCTGAATTTGGCTCCAAAATATGGCTCAGGCCCCGAAATTGGGATATTTGGGATATTTTGAAAACTGCAGGGGAGTTTGTGCAAAATGTGACTCACTGCCGCTTCCAGTTCTTGGCATATGTTGGGTATAAAAAGTTGTAATTTCAAACTGCGAATACGTACAGAGAGCCAGAAATTGGCTCCAAAATATAGCTCAGGACTCGAAATTGGGATGTTTGGGATATTTTGAAAATTGCTGGGGGGATTGGGACAAATGTGACCAAACGCCACTTTCAGTATTTGGCATATGTTGGGTATAAAAAATCGTAATTTCAAACAGCGAATACATGCATAGAGCCAGAATTTAGCTCCAAAATATGACTCAGGCCTCGAAATTGAGATGGTTGGGATATTTTGAAAACTGCGGGGGGGTTTGGGACAAATGTGACCAAATGCCGTTTTTAGTCCTTGGCATATGTTGGGTATAAAAAGTCGTAATTTCAAACTGCGAATACGTGCATAGAACCAGATTTTCGCTCAAAAATATACCTCAAGCCTCGAAATTGAGATGTTTGGGATATTTTGACAACTGCAGCGAGGTTTGGGACATATGTGACCAAACGCCGCTTTCAGTATTTCACATTTGTTGGGTATAAAAAGTCGTAATTTCAAACTGCGAATACGTACAGAGAGCCAGAATTTGGCTCCAAAATATAGCTCAGGCTTAGAAATTGGGATGTTTGGGATATTTTGAAAATTGCAGGGGGGATTGGGACAAATGTGACCAAACGCCGCTTTCAGTATTTGGAATATGTTGGGTATAAAAATGTTGTAATTTCAAACTGCGAATACGTGCAGAGCCAGAATTAGGCTCCAAAATATGGCTCAGGCCTCGAAATTGGGATATTTGGGATATTTTGAAAAATGCAGGGGAGTTTGTGCAAAATGTGACTCACTGCCGCTTTCAGTACTTGGCATATGTTGGGTATGAAAAGTCGTAATTTCAAACTGCAAATACGTGCATAGAGCCAGAATTTAGCTAAAAATATGGCTCAGACCTCGAAATTGGGATGTTTGAGATATTTTGAAAATTGCAGGGGGGTTTGGGACAAATGTGACCAAACACCGCTTTCAGTACTTGGCATAAGTTGGGTATGAAAAGTCGTAATTTCAAACTGCGAATACGTGCAGAGCCTGAATTTGGCTCCAAAATATGGCTCAGGCCTCGAAATTGGAATGTTTGGGATATTTTGAAAACTGCAGGGAGGTTTGGGACAAATGTGACCAAATGACGCTTTCAGAACTTGGCATATGTTGGGTATAAAAAGTCGCATTTTCAAACAGCGATTACGTGCAGAGAGCCTGAATTTGGCTCCAAAATATGGCTCAGGCCTCAAAATTGGGATATTTGGGATATTTTGAAAACTGCACGGGAGTTTGTTGCAAAATGTGACTCACTGCCGCTTTCAGTACTTGGCATATGTTGGGTATAAAAAGTCGTAATTTCAAACTGCGAAGACGTGCAGAGAGCCAGAATTTGGCTCCAAAATATGACTCAGGCCTCGAAATTGGGATGTTTGGGATATTTTGAAAATTGCAGGGGGAATTGGGCCAAATTTGACCAAACGCCGCTTTCAGTACTTAGCATATGTTGGGTATAAAAAAGTCGTAATTTCAAACAGCGAATACGTGCATAGAGCCAGAATTTAGCTCCAAAATATGACTCAGGCCTCGAAATTGGGATGGTTGGGATATTTTGAAAACTGCAGGGGGGATTGAGACAAATGTGACCAAACGCCACTTTCAGTACTTGGCAAATGTTGGGTATAAAAAATCGTAATTTCAAACTGCGAATACGTGCATAGAGCCAGAATTTAGCTCCAAAATATGACTCAGGCCTCGAAATTGGGATGGTTGGGATATTTTGAAAACTGTAGGGGGTTTGGGACAAATGTGACCAAATGCCGCTTTCAGTACTTGGCATATGTTCGGTATAAAAATGTTGTAATTTAAAACTGCGAATATGTGCAGAGAGCCAGAATTAGGCTCCAAAATATGGCTCTGGCCTCGAAATTGGGATATTTTGAAAACTGCAGGTTAGTTTGTGCAAAATGTGACTCGCTGCCGCTTTCAGTACTTGGCATATGTTGGGTATAAAAAGTCCCAATATCAAACTGCATAAACGTGCAGAGAACCAGAATTTGGTTCTAAAATATAACTGAAACCACGAAATTGGGATGTTTGGGATATTTTGAAAACTGCAGGGAGGTTTGGAACAAATGTGACCAAACGCCGCTTTCAGTACTTCACATATGTTAGATATAAAAAAGTCGTAATTTCCAACTGCTAAAATGTTTAGAGAGCCATTATTTTGCTCCAAAATATGGCTCAGGCCTCGAAATTGGGATGTTTGGGATATTTTGAAAACTGCAGGGAGGTTTGGGACAAATGTGACCAAACGCCGCTTTCAGTACTTGGCATATATTGGGTAAAAAAGTCGCAATTTCAAACAGCGAATACGTGCAGAGAGTCTGAAATTTGCTCCAACATATGGCTCAGGCCTCGAAATTGGGATATTTGGGATATTTTGAAAACTCTAGGGGAGTTTGTGCAAAATGTGACTCTGCCGCTTTCAGTACTTGGCATATGTTGGGTATAAAAAGTCGTAATTTCAAACTGCGAATACGTGCATAGAGCCAGAATTTAGCTCCAAAATATGACTCAGGCCTCGAAATTGGGATGTTTGGGATATTTTAAAAACTGCAGGGGGGTTTGGGATAAATTTGACCAATTGCCGCTTTCAGTATTTCACATATGTTGGGTATAAAAAGTCGTAATTTCAAACTGCGAATACGTGCAGAGAGCCAGAATTTGGTTCCAAAATATGGCTCAGGCTTAGAAATTGGGATGTTTGGGATATTTTGAAAATTGCAGGGGGGATTGGGACAAATGTGACCAAACGCCGCTTTCAGTATTTGGAATATGTTGGGTATAAAAATGTTGTAATTTCAAACTGCGAATACGTGCAGAGAGCCAGAATTAGGCTCCAAAATATGGCTCAGGCCTCGAAAGTGGGATATTTGGGATATTTTGAAAACTGCAGGGAAGTTTGTGCAAAATGTGACTCACTGCCGCTTTCAGTACTTGGCATATGTTGGGAATAAAAAGTCCTAATATCAAACTGCGAAAACGTGCAGAGAACCAGAATTTGGTTCTAAAATATAACTCAGGCCACGAAATTGGGATGTTTGGTATATTTTGAAAACTGCAGGGAGGTTTGGGACATATGTGACCAAACGCCACTTTCAGTACTTCACATATGTTAGGTATAAAAAAGTCGTAATTTCCAACTGCGAATACGTTTAGAGAGCCAGAATTTTGCCCCAAAATATGGCTCAGGACTCGAAATTGGGATGTTTGGGATATTTTGAAAACTGCAGGGGAGTTTGTGCAAAATGTGACTCACTGCCGCTTTCAGTACTTGGCATATGTTGGGTATAAAAAGTCGTAATTTCAAACTGCGAAGACGTGCAGAGAGCCAGAGTTTGGCTCCAAAATATGGCTCAGGCCTCGAAATTGGGATATTTGGGATATTTTGAAAAATGCAGGGGAGTTTGTGCAAAATGTGACTCACTGCCGCTTTCAATACTTGGCATATGTTGGGTATGAAAAGTCGTAATTTCAAACTGCAAATACGTGCATAGAGCCAGAATTTAGCTAAAAATATGGCTCGGGCCTCGAAATTGGGATGTTTGAGATATTTTGAAAATTGCAGGGGGGTTTGGGACAAGTGTGACCAAACACTGCTTTCAGTACTTGGCATAAGTTGGGTATGAAAAGTCGTAATTTCAAACTGCGAATACGTGCAGAGAGCCTAAATTTGGCTCCAAAATATGGCTCAGGCCTCGAAATTGGAATGTTTGGGATATTTTGAAAACTGCAGGGAGGTTTGGGACAAATGTGACCAAACGCCGCTTTCAGTACTTGGCATATATTGGGTAAAAAAGTCGCAATTTCAAACAGCGAATACGTGCAGAGAGCCTGTACTTTGCTCCAACATATGGCTCAGGCCTCGAAATTGGGATATTTGGGATATTTTGAAAACTCTAGGGGAGTTTGTGCAAAATGTGACTCTGCCGCTTTCAGTACTTGGCATATGTTGGGTATAAAAAGTCGTAATTTCAAACTGCGAATACGTGCATAGAGCCAAGATTTGGCTCCAAAATATGACTCAGGCCTCGAAATTTGGATGTTTGGGATATTTTAAAAACTGCAGGGGGGTTTGGGACAAATGTGACCAATTGCCGCTTTCAGTACATGGCATATTTTGGGTATGAAAAGTCGTAATTTCAAACTGTGAATACGTGCAGAGAGCCTAAATTTGGCTCCAAAATATGGCTCAGGCCTCGAAATTGGAATGTTTGGGATATTTTGAAAACTGCAGGGAGGTTTGGGATATTTTGAAAACTGCATGGGGGGTTTGGGACAAATGTGACCAATTGCCGCTTTCAGTACTTGGGATATTTTGGGTATGAAAAGTCGTAATTTCAAATTGCGAATACGTGCAGAGCCTGAATTTGGCTCCAAAATACGGCTCAGCCTCGAAATTGGGATGTTTGGGATCTTTTGAAAACTGCAGGGAGGTTTGGAACAAATGTGACCAAATGCCGCTTTCAGTACTTGGCATATTTTGGGTATAAAAAGTCGCATCTTCAAACAGCGATTACGTGCAGAGAGCCTGAATTTGGCTCCAAAATATGGCTCAGGCCTCGAAATTGGGATATTTGGGATATTTTGAAAACTGCAGGGGAGTTTGTTGCAAAATGTGACTCACTGCCGCTTTCAGTACTTGGCATATGTTGGGTATAAAAATCGTAATTTCAAACTGCGAAGACGTGCAGAGAGCCAGAATTTGGCTCCAAAATATGACTCAGGCCTCGAAATTGGGATGTTTGGGATATTTTGAAAATTGCAGGGGGGTTTGGGACAAATGTGACCAAATGCCGCTTTCAGTACATGGCATATGTTGGGTATGAAAAGTCGTAATTTCAAACTGCGAATATGTGCAGAGCCTGAATTTGGCTCCAAAATATGGCTCAGGCCCCGAAATTGGGATATTTGGGATATTTTGAAAACTGCAGGGGAGTTTGTGCAAAATGTGACTCACTGCCGCTTCCAGTTCTTGGCATATGTTGGGTATAAAAAGTTGTAATTTCAAACTGCGAATACGTACAGAGAGCCAGAAATTGGCTCCAAAATATAGCTCAGGACTCGAAATTGGGATGTTTGGGATATTTTGAAAATTGCTGGGGGGATTGGGACAAATGTGACCAAACGCCACTTTCAGTACTTGGCATATGTTGGGTATAAAAAAGTCCTAATTTCAAACTGCGAATACGTGCATAGAGCCAGAATTTAGCTCCAAAATATGAGTCAGGCCTCGAAATTGGGATGGTTGGGATATTTTGAAAACTGCAGGGGGGATTGGGACAAATGTGACCAAACGCCACTTTCAGTATTTGGCATATGTTGGGTATAAAAAATCGTAATTTCAAACAGCGAATACATGCATAGAGCCAGAATTTAGCTCCAAAATATGACTCAGGCCTCGAAATTGAGATGGTTGGGATATTTTGAAAACTGCGGGGGGGGTTTGGGACAAATGTGACCAAATGCCGTTTTTAGTCCTTGGCATATGTTGGGTATAAAAAGTCGTAATTTCAAACTGCGAATACGTGCATAGAACCAGATTTTCGCTCAAAAATATACCTCAAGCCTCGAAATTGAGATGTTTGGGATATTTTGACAACTGCAGCGAGGTTTGGGACATATGTGACCAAACGCCGCTTTCAGTATTTCACATTTGTTGGGTATAAAAAGTCGTAATTTCAAACTGCGAATACGTACAGAGAGCCAGAATTTGGCTCCAAAATATAGCTCAGGCTTAGAAATTGGGATGTTTGGGATATTTTGAAAATTGCAGGGGGGATTGGGACAAATGTGACCAAACGCCGCTTTCAGTATTTGGAATATGTTGGGTATAAAAATGTTGTAATTTCAAACTGCGAATACGTGCAGAGCCAGAATTAGGCTCCAAAATATGGCTCAGGCCTCGAAATTGGGATATTTGGGATATTTTGAAAAATGCAGGGGAGTTTGTGCAAAATGTGACTCACTGCCGCTTTCAGTACTTGGCATATGTTGGGTATGAAAAGTCGTAATTTCAAACTGCAAATACGTGCATAGAGCCAGAATTTAGCTAAAAATATGGCTCAGACCTCGAAATTGGGATGTTTGAGATATTTTGAAAATTGCAGGGGGGTTTGGGACAAATGTGACCAAACACCGCTTTCAGTACTTGGCATAAGTTGGGTATGAAAAGTCGTAATTTCAAACTGCGAATACGTGCAGAGCCTGAATTTGGCTCCAAAATATGGCTCAGGCCTCGAAATTGTAATGTTTGGGATATTTTGAAAACTGCAGGGAGGTTTTGGATATTTTGAAAACTGCATGGGGGGTTTGGGACAAATGTGACCAATTGCCGCTTTCAGTACTTGGCATATTTTGGGTATGAAAAGTCGTAATTTCAAATTGCGAATACGTGCAGAGCCTGAATTTGGCTCCAAAATATGGCTCAGGCCTCGAAATTGGGATGTTTGGGATCTTTTGAAAACTGCAGGGAGGTTTGGGACAAATGTGACCAAATGACGCTTTCAGAACTTGGCATATGTTGGGTATAAAAAGTCGCATTTTCAAACAGCGATTACGTGCAGAGAGCCTGAATTTGGCTCCAAAATATGGCTCAGGCCTCAAAATTGGGATATTTGGGATATTTTGAAAACTGCACGGGAGTTTGTTGCAAAATGTGACTCACTGCCGCTTTCAGTACTTGGCATATGTTGGGTATAAAAAGTCGTAATTTCAAACTGCGAAGACGTGCAGAGAGCCAGAATTTGGCTCCAAAATATGACTCAGGCCTCGAAATTGGGATGTTTGGGATATTTTGAAAATTGCAGGGGGAATTGGGCCAAATTTGACCAAACGCCGCTTTCAGTACTTAGCATATGTTGGGTATAAAAAAGTCGTAATTTCAAACAGCGAATACGTGCATAGAGCCAGAATTTAGCTCCAAAATATGACTCAGGCCTCGAAATTGGGATGGTTGGGATATTTTGAAAACTGCAGGGGGGATTGAGACAAATGTGACCAAACGCCACTTTCAGTACTTGGCAAATGTTGGGTATAAAAAATCGTAATTTCAAACTGCGAATACGTGCATAGAGCCAGAATTTAGCTCCAAAATATGACTCAGGCCTCGAAATTGGGATGGTTGGGATATTTTGAAAACTGTAGGGGGTTTGGGACAAATGTGACCAAATGCCGCTTTCAGTACTTGGCATATGTTCGGTATAAAAATGTTGTAATTTAAAACTGCGAATATGTGCAGAGAGCCAGAATTAGGCTCCAAAATATGGCTCTGGCCTCGAAATTGGGATATTTTGAAAACTGCAGGTTAGTTTGTGCAAAATGTGACTCGCTGCCGCTTTCAGTACTTGGCATATGTTGGGTATAAAAAGTCCCAATATCAAACTGCATAAACGTGCAGAGAACCAGAATTTGGTTCTAAAATATAACTGAAACCACGAAATTGGGATGTTTGGGATATTTTGAAAACTGCAGGGAGGTTTGGAACAAATGTGACCAAACGCCGCTTTCAGTACTTCACATATGTTAGATATAAAAAAGTCGTAATTTCCAACTGCTAAAATGTTTAGAGAGCCATTATTTTGCTCCAAAATATGGCTCAGGCCTCGAAATTGGGATGTTTGGGATATTTTGAAAACTGCAGGGAGGTTTGGGACAAATGTGACCAAACGCCGCTTTCAGTACTTGGCATATATTGGGTAAAAAAGTCGCAATTTCACACAGCGAATACGTGCAGAGAGTCTGAAATTTGCTCCAACATATGGCTCAGGCCTCGAAATTGGGATATTTGGGATATTTTGAAAACTCTAGGGGAGTTTGTGCAAAATGTGACTCTGCCGCTTTCAGTACTTGGCATATGTTGGGTATAAAAAGTCGTAATTTCAAACTGCGAATACGTGCATAGAGCCAGAATTTAGCTCCAAAATATGACTCAGGCCTCGAAATTGGGATGTTTGGGATATTTTAAAAACTGCAGGGGGGTTTGGGACAAATTTGACCAATTGCCGCTTTCAGTATTTCACATATGTTGGGTATAAAAAGTCGTAATTTCAAACTGCGAATACGTGCAGAGAGCCAGAATTTGGTTCCAAAATATGGCTCAGGCTTAGAAATTGGGATGTTTGGGATATTTTGAAAATTGCAGGGGGGATTGGGACAAATGTGACCAAACGCCGCTTTCAGTATTTGGAATATGTTGGGTATAAAAATGTTGTAATTTCAAACTGCGAATACGTGCAGAGAGCCAGAATTAGGCTCCAAAATATGGCTCAGGCCTCGAAAGTGGGATATTTGGGATATTTTGAAAACTGCAGGGAAGTTTGTGCAAAATGTGACTCACTGCCGCTTTCAGTACTTGGCATATGTTGGGAATAAAAAGTCCTAATATCAAACTGCGAAAACGTGCAGAGAACCAGAATTTGGTTCTAAAATATAACTCAGGCCACGAAATTGGGATGTTTGGTATATTTTGAAAACTGCAGGGAGGTTTGGGACATATGTGACCAAACGCCACTTTCAGTACTTCACATATGTTAGGTATAAAAAAGTCGTAATTTCCAACTGCGAATACGTTTAGAGAGCCAGAATTTTGCCCCAAAATATGGCTCAGGGCTCGAAATTGGGATGTTTGGGATATTTTGAAAACTGCAGGGGAGTTTGTGCAAAATGTGACTCACTGCCGCTTTCAGTACTTGGCATATGTTGGGTATAAAAAGTCGTAATTTCAAACTGCGAAGACGTGCAGAGAGCCAGAGTTTGGCTCCAAAATATGGCTCAGGCCTCGAAATTGGGATATTTGGGATATTTTGAAAAATGCAGGGGAGTTTGTCCAAAATGTGACTCACTGCCGCTTTCAATACTTGGCATATGTTGGGTATGAAAAGTCGTAATTTCAAACTGCAAATACGTGAATAGAGCCAGAATGTAGCTAAAAATATGGCTCGGGCCTCGAAATTGGGATGTTTGAGATATTTTGAAAATTGCAGGGGGGTTTGGGACAAGTGTGACCAAACACTGCTTTCAGTACTTGGCATAAGTTGGGTATGAAAAGTCGTAATTTCAAACTGCGAATACGTGCAGAGAGCCTAAATTTGGCTCCAAAATATGGCTCAGGCCTCGAAATTGGAATGTTTGGGATATTTTGAAAACTGCAGGGAGGTTTGGGACAAATGTGACCAAACGCCGCTTTCAGTACTTGGCATATATTGGGTAAAAAAGTCGCAATTTCAAACAGCGAATACGTGCAGAGAGCCTGTACTTTGCTCCAACATATGGCTCAGGCCTCGAAATTGGGATATTTGGGATATTTTGAAAACTCTAGGGGAGTTTGTTCAAAATGTGACTCTGCCGCTTTCAGTACTTGGCATATGTTGGGTATAAAAAGTCGTAATTTCAAACTGCGAATACGTGCATAGAGCCAGAATTTGGCTCAAAAATATGACTCAGGCCTCGAAATTTGGATGTTTGGGATATTTTAAAAACTGCAGGGGGGTTTGGGACAAATGTGACCAATTGCCGCTTTCAGTACTTGGCATATTTTGGGTATGAAAAGTCGTAATTTCAAATTGCGAATACGTGCAGAGCCTGAATTTGGCTCCAAAATATGGCTCAGGCCTCAAAATTTTGATGTTTGGGATATTTTGAAAACAGCAGGGAGGTTTGGGATATTTTGAAAACTGCAGGGAGGTTTGGGACAAATGTGACCAAATGCCGCTTTCAGTACTTGGCATATGTTGGGTATAAAAAAGTCGTAATTTCAAACTGCGAATACGTGCATAGAGCCAGAATTTAGCTCCAAAATATGACTCAGGCCTCGAAATTGGGATGGTTGGGATATTTTGAAAACTGTAGGGGGTTTGGGACAAATGTGACCAAATGCCGCTTTCAGTACTTGGCATATGTTCGGTATAAAAATGTTGTAATTTAAAACTGCGAATATGTGCAGAGAGCCAGAATTAGGCTCCAAAATATGGCTCTGGCCTCGAAATTGGGATATTTTGAAAACTGCAGGTTAGTTTGTGCAAAATGTGACTCGCTGCCGCTTTCAGTACTTGGCATATGTTGGGTATAAAAAGTCCCAATATCAAACTGCATAAACGTGCAGAGAACCAGAATTTGGTTCTAAAATATAACTGAAACCACGAAATTGGGATGTTTGGGATATTTTGAAAACTGCAGGGAGGTTTGGAACAAATGTGACCAAACGCCGCTTTCAGTACTTCACATATGTTAGATATAAAAAAGTCGTAATTTCCAACTGCTAATATGTTTAGAGAGCCATTATTTTGCTCCAAAATATGGCTCAGGCCTCGAAATTGGGATGTTTGGGATATTTTGAAAACTGCAGGGAGGTTTGGGACAAATGTGACCAAACGCCGCTTTCAGTACTTGGCATATATTGGGTAAAAAAGTCGCAATTTCAAACAGCGAATACGTGCAGAGAGTCTGAAATTTGCTCCAACATATGGCTCAGGCCTCGAAATTGGGATATTTGGGATATTTTGAAAACTCTAGGGGAGTTTGTGCAAAATGTGACTCTGCCGCTTTCAGTACTTGGCATATGTTGGGTATAAAAAGTCGTAATTTCAAACTGCGAATACGTGCATAGAGCCAGAATTTAGCTCCAAAATATGACTCAGGCCTCGAAATTGGGATGTTTGGGATATTTTAAAAACTGCAGGGGGGTTTGGGACAAATTTGACCAATTGCCGCTTTCAGTATTTCACATATGTTGGGTATAAAAAGTCGTAATTTCAAACTGCGAATACGTGCAGAGAGCCAGAATTTGGTTCCAAAATATGGCTCAGGCTTAGAAATTGGGATGTTTGGGATATTTTGAAAATTGCAGGGGGGATTGGGACAAATGTGACCAAACGCCGCTTTCAGTATTTGGAATATGTTGGGTATAAAAATGTTGTAATTTCAAACTGCGAATACGTGCAGAGAGCCAGAATTAGGCTCCAAAATATGGCTCAGGCTTCGAAAGTGGGATATTTGGGATATTTTGAAAACTGCAGGGAAGTTTGTGCAAAATGTGACTCACTGCCGCTTTCAGTACTTGGCATATGTTGGGAATAAAAAGTCCTAATATCAAACTGCGAAAACGTGCAGAGAACCAGAATTTGGTTCTAAAATATAACTCAGGCCACGAAATTGGGATGTTTGGTATATTTTGAAAACTGCAGGGAGGTTTGGGACATATGTGACCAAACGCCACTTTCAGTACTTCACATATGTTAGGTATAAAAAAGTCGTAATTTCCAACTGCGAATACGTTTAGAGAGCCAGAATTTTGCCCCAAAATATGGCTCAGGACTCGAAATTGGGATGTTTGGGATATTTTGAAAACTGCAGGGGAGTTTGTGCAAAATGTGACTCACTGCCGCTTTCAGTACTTGGCATATGTTGGGTATAAAAAGTCGTAATTTCAAACTGCGAAGACGTGCAGAGAGCCAGAGTTTGGCTCCAAAATATGGCTCAGGCCTCGAAATTGGGATATTTGGGATATTTTGAAAAATGCAGGGGAGTTTGTGCAAAATGTGACTCACTGCCGCTTTCAATACTTGGCATATGTTGGGTATGAAAAGTCGTAATTTCAAACTGCAAATACGTGCATAGAGCCAGAATTTAGCTAAAAATATGGCTCGGGCCTCGAAATTGGGATGTTTGAGATATTTTGAAAATTGCAGGGGGGTTTGGGACAAGTGTGACCAAACACTGCTTTCAGTACTTGGCATAAGTTGGGTATGAAAAGTCGTAATTTCAAACTGCGAATACGTGCAGAGAGCCTAAATTTGGCTCCAAAATATGGCTCAGGCCTCGAAATTGGAATGTTTGGGATATTTTGAAAACTGCAGGGAGGTTTGGGACAAATGTGACCAAACGCCGCTTTCAGTACTTGGCATATATTGGGTAAAAAAGTCGCAATTTCAAACAGCGAATACGTGCAGAGAGCCTGTACTTTGCTCCAACATATGGCTCAGGCCTCGAAATTGGGATATTTGGGATATTTTGAAAACTCTAGGGGAGTTTGTGCAAAATGTGACTCTGCCGCTTTCAGTACTTGGCATATGTTGGGTATAAAAAGTCGTAATTTCAAACTGCGAATACGTGCATAGAGCCAGAATTTGGCTCCAAAATATGACTCAGGCCTCGAAATTTGGATGTTTGGGATATTTTAAAAACTGCAGGGGGGTTTGGGACAAATGTGACCAATTGCCGCTTTCAGTACTTGGCATATTTTGGGTATGAAAAGTCGTAATTTCAAATTGCGAATACGTGCAGAGCCTGAATTTGGCTCCAAAATATGGCTCAGGCCTCAAAATTTTGATGTTTGGGATATTTTGAAAACAGCAGGGAGGTTTGGGATATTTTGAAAACTGCAGGGAGGTTTGGGACAAATGTGACCAAATGCCGCTTTCAGTACTTGGCATATGTTGGGTATAAAAAAGTCGTAATTTCAAACTGCGAATACGTGCAGAGAGCCAGAATTAGGCTCCAAATTATGGCTCAGGCCTCGAAATTGGGATATTTGGTTTGAAAACTGCAGGGGAGTTTATGCAAAATGTGACTCACTGCCGCTTTCAGTACTTGTCATATGTTGGGTATAAAAAGTTGTAATTTCAAACTGCGAATACGTGCAGAGAGCCAGAATTTGGGTACAAAATATGGCTCAGGACTCGAAATTTTGATGTTTGGGATATTTTGAAAATTGCAGGGGGGATTGGGACAAATGTGACCAAACGCCACCTTCAGTACTTGGCATATGTAGGGTATAAAAAAGTCGTAATTTCAAACTGCGAATACGTGCAGAGAACCAGAATTTGGCTCCAAAATATAACTCAGGCCTAGAAATTGGGATGTTTGGGATATTTTGAAAACTGCAGGGAGGTTTGGGACAAATGTGACCAAACGCTGCTTATAATACTTCACATATGCTGGGTATAAAAAGTTGTAATTTCAAACTGCGAATACGTGCATAGAGCCAGAATTTAGCTCCAAAATATGAGTCAGGCCTCGAAATTGGGATGGTTGGGATATTTTGAAAACTGCAGGGGGATTGGGACAAATGTGACCAAACGCCACTTTCAGTACTTGGCATATGTTGGGTATAAAAAATCGTAATTTCAAACAGCGAATACGTGCATAGAGCCAGAATTTAGCTCCAAAATATGACTCAGGCCTCGAAATTGGGATGGTTGGGATATTTTGAAAACTGCGGGGGGGTTTGGGACAAATGTGACCAAATGCCGTTTTTAGTACTTGGCATATGTTGGGTATAAAAAGTCGTAATTTCAAACTGCGAATACGTGCATAGAACCAGAATTTCGCTCAAAAATATTCCTCAGGCCTCGAAATTGAGATGTTTGGGATATTTTGAAAACTGCAGGGAGGTTTGGGACAAATGTGACCTAACGCCGCTTTCAGTATTTCACATTTGTTGGGTATAAAAAGTCGTAATTTCAAACTGCGAATACGTGCAGAGAGCCAGAATTTGGCTCCAAAATATGGCTCAGGCTTAGAAATTGGGATGTTTGGGATATTTTGAAAATTGCAGGGGGGATTGGGACAAATGTGACCAAACGCCGCTTTCAGTATTTGGAATATGTTGGGTATAAAAATGTTGTAATTTCAAACTGCGAATACGTGCAGAGCCAGAATTAGGCTCCAAAATATGGCTCAGGCCTCGAAATTGGGATATTTAGGATATTTTGAAAAATGCAGGAGAGTTTGTGCAAAATGTGACTCACTGCCGCTTTCAATACTTGGCATATGTTGGGTATGAAAAGTCGTAATTTCAAACTGCAAATACGTGCATAGAGCCAGAATTTAGCTAAAAATATGGCTCAGGCCTCGAAATTGGGATGTTTGAGATATTTTGAAAATTGCAGGGGGGTTTGGGACAAATGTGACCAAACATCGCTTTCAGTACTTGGCATAAGTTGGGTATGAAAAGTCGTAATTTCAAACTGTGAATACGTGCAGAGAGCCTAAATTTGGCTCCAAAATATGGCTCAGGCCTCGAAATTGGAATGTTTGGGATATTTTGAAAACTGCAGGGAGGTTTGGGATATTTTGAAAACTGCATGGGGGGTTTGGGACAAATGTGACCAATTGCCGCTTTCAGTACTTGGGATATTTTGGGTATGAAAAGTCGTAATTTCAAATTGCGAATACGTGCAGAGCCTGAATTTGGCTCCAAAATATGGCTCAGCCTCGAAATTGGGATGTTTGGGATCTTTTGAAAACTGCAGGGAGGTTTGGAACAAATGTGACCAAATGCCGCTTTCAGTACTTGGCATATGTTGGGTATAAAAAGTCGCATCTTCAAACAGCGATTACGTGCAGAGAGCCTGAATTTGGCTCCAAAATATGGCTCAGGCCTCGAAATTGGGATATTTGGGATATTTTGAAAACTGCAGGGGAGTTTGTTGCAAAATGTGACTCACTGCCGCTTTCAGTACTTGGCATATGTTGGGTATAAAAATCGTAATTTCAAACTGCGAAGACGTGCAGAGAGCCAGAATTTGGCTCCAAAATATGACTCAGGCCTCGAAATTGGGATGTTTGGGATATTTTGAAAATTGCAGGGGGGTTTGGGACAAATGTGACCAAATGCCGCTTTCAGTACTTGGCATATGTTGGGTATGAAAAGTCGTAATTTCAAACTGCGAATATGTGCAGAGCCTGAATTTGGCTCCAAAATATGGCTCAGGCCCCGAAATTGGGATATTTGGGATATTTTGAAAACTGCAGGGGAGTTTGTGCAAAATGTGACTCACTGCCGCTTCCAGTTCTTGGCATATGTTGGGTATAAAAAGTTGTAATTTCAAACTGCGAATACGTACAGAGAGCCAGAAATTGGCTCCAAAATATAGCTCAGGACTCGAAATTGGGATGTTTGGGATATTTTGAAAATTGCTGGGGGGATTGGGACAAATGTGACCAAACGCCACTTTCAGTACTTGGCATATGTTGGGTATAAAAAAGTCCTAATTTCAAACTGCGAATACGTGCATAGAGCCAGAATTTAGCTCCAAAATATGAGTCAGGCCTCGAAATTGGGATGGTTGGGATATTTTGAAAACTGCAGGGGGGATTGGGACAAATGTGACCAAACGCCACTTTCAGTACTTGGCATATGTTGGGTATAAAAAATCGTAATTTCAAACAGCGAATACATGCATAGAGCCAGAATTTAGCTCCAAAATATGACTCAGGCCTCGAAATTGAGATGGTTGGGATATTTTGAAAACTGCGGGGGGGGTTTGGGACAAATGTGACCAAATGCCGTTTTTAGTCCTTGGCATATGTTGGGTATAAAAAGTCGTAATTTCAAACTGCGAATACGTGCATAGAACCAGATTTTCGCTCAAAAATATACCTCAAGCCTCGAAATTGAGATGTTTGGGATATTTTGACAACTGCAGCGAGGTTTGGGACATATGTGACCAAACGCCGCTTTCAGTATTTCACATTTGTTGGGTATAAAAAGTCGTAATTTCAAACTGCGAATACGTACAGAGAGCCAGAATTTGGCTCCAAAATATAGCTCAGGCTTAGAAATTGGGATGTTTGGGATATTTTGAAAATTGCAGGGGGGATTGGGACAAATGTGACCAAACGCCGCTTTCAGTATTTGGAATATGTTGGGTATAAAAATGTTGTAATTTCAAATTGCGAATACGTGCAGAGCCAGAATTAGGCTCCAAAATATGGCTCAGGCCTCGAAATTGGGATATTTGGGATATTTTGAAAAATGCAGGGGAGTTTGTGCAAAATGTGACTCACTGCCGCTTTCAGTACTTGGCATATGTTGGGTATGAAAAGTCGTAATTTCAAACTGCAAATACGTGCATAGAGCCAGAATTTAGCTAAAAATATGGCTCAGACCTCGAAATTGGGATGTTTGAGATATTTTGAAAATTGCAGGGGGGTTTGGGACAAATGTGACCAAACACCGCTTTCAGTACTTGGCATAAGTTGGGTATGAAAAGTCGTAATTTCAAACTGCGAATACGTGCAGAGCCTGAATTTGGCTCCAAAATATGGCTCAGGCCTCGAAATTGGAATGTTTGGGATATTTTGAAAACTGCAGGGAGGTTTTGGATATTTTGAAAACTGCATGGGGGGTTTGGGACAAATGTGACCAATTGCCGCTTTCAGTACTTGGCATATTTTGGGTATGAAAAGTCGTAATTTCAAATTGCGAATACGTGCAGAGCCTGAATTTGGCTCCAAAATATGGCTCAGGCCTCGAAATTGGGATGTTTGGGATCTTTTGAAAACTGCAGGGAGGTTTGGGACAAATGTGACCAAATGACGCTTTCAGAACTTGGCATATGTTGGGTATAAAAAGTCGCATTTTCAAACAGCGATTACATGCAGAGAGCCTGAATTTGGCTCCAAAATATGGCTCAGGCCTCAAAATTGGGATATTTGGGATATTTTGAAAACTGCACGGGAGTTTGTTGCAAAATGTGACTCACTGCCGCTTTCAGTACTTGGCATATGTTGGGTATAAAAAGTCGTAATTTCAAACTGCGAAGACGTGCAGAGAGCCAGAATTTGGCTCCAAAATATGACTCAGGCCTCGAAATTGGGATGTTTGGGATATTTTGAAAATTGCAGGGGGAATTGGGCCAAATTTGACCAAACGCCGCTTTCAGTACTTAGCATATGTTGGGTATAAAAAAGTCGTAATTTCAAACAGCGAATACGTGCATAGAGCCAGAATTTAGCTCCAAAATATGACTCAGGCCTCGAAATTGGGATGGTTGGGATATTTTGAAAACTGCAGGGGG
This sequence comes from Procambarus clarkii, assembly GCF_040958095.1. Taxonomy (NCBI): domain Eukaryota; kingdom Metazoa; phylum Arthropoda; class Malacostraca; order Decapoda; family Cambaridae; genus Procambarus; species Procambarus clarkii. The sequence continues at coordinate 7,982,242 of NC_091218.1, read as the reverse complement.
GATTGGGACAAATGTGACCAAACGCCACTTTCAGTACTTGGCATATGTTGGGTATAAAAAATCGTAATTTCAAACAGCGAATACATGCATAGAGCCAGAATTTAGCTCCAAAATATGACTCAGGCCTCGAAATTGAGATGGTTGGGATATTTTGAAAACTGCGGGGGGGGTTTGGGACAAATGTGACCAAATGCCGTTTTTAGTCCTTGGCATATGTTGGGTATAAAAAGTCGTAATTTCAAACTGCGAATACGTGCATAGAACCAGATTTTCGCTCAAAAATATACCTCAAGCCTCGAAATTGAGATGTTTGGGATATTTTGACAACTGCAGCGAGGTTTGGGACATATGTGACCAAACGCCGCTTTCAGTATTTCACATTTGTTGGGTATAAAAAGTCGTAATTTCAAACTGCGAATACGTACAGAGAGCCAGAATTTGGCTCCAAAATATAGCTCAGGCTTAGAAATTGGGATGTTTGGGATATTTTGAAAATTGCAGGGGGGATTGGGACAAATGTGACCAAACGCCGCTTTCAGTATTTGGAATATGTTGGGTATAAAAATGTTGTAATTTCAAACTGCGAATACGTGCAGAGCCAGAATTAGGCTCCAAAATATGGCTCAGGCCTCGAAATTGGGATATTTGGGATATTTTGAAAAATGCAGGGGGGTTTGTGCAAAATGTGACTCACTGCCGCTTTCAGTACTTGGCATATGTTGGGTATGAAAAGTCGTAATTTCAAACTGCAAATACGTGCATAGAGCCAGAATTTAGCTAAAAATATGGCTCAGACCTCGAAATTGGGATGTTTGAGATATTTTGAAAATTGCAGGGGGGTTTGGGACAAATGTGACCAAACACCGCTTTCAGTACTTGGCATAAGTTGGGTATGAAAAGTCGTAATTTCAAACTGCGAATACGTGCAGAGCCTGAATTTGGCTCCAAAATATGGCTCAGGCCTCGAAATTGGAATGTTTGGGATATTTTGAAAACGGCAGGGAGGTTTTGGATATTTTGAAAACTGCATGGGGGGTTTGGGACAAATGTGACCAATTGCCGCTTTCAGTACTTGGCATATTTTGGGTATGAAAAGTCGTAATTTCAAATTGCGAATACGTGCAGAGCCTGAATTTGGCTCCAAAATATGGCTCAGGCCTCGAAATTGGGATGTTTGGGATCTTTTGAAAACTGCAGGGAGGTTTGGGACAAATGTGACCAAATGACGCTTTCAGAACTTGGCATATGTTGGGTATAAAAAGTCGCATTTTCAAACAGCGATTACGTGCAGAGAGCCTGAATTTGGCTCCAAAATATGGCTCAGGCCTCAAAATTGGGATATTTGGGATATTTTGAAAACTGCACGGGAGTTTGTTGCAAAATGTGACTCACTGCCGCTTTCAGTACTTGGCATATGTTGGGTATAAAAAGTCGTAATTTCAAACTGCGAAGACGTGCAGAGAGCCAGAATTTGGCTCCAAAATATGACTCAGGCCTCGAAATTGGGATGTTTGGGATATTTTGAAAATTGCAGGGGGAATTGGGCCAAATTTGACCAAACGCCGCTTTCAGTACTTAGCATATGTTGGGTATAAAAAAGTCGTAATTTCAAACAGCGAATACGTGCATAGAGCCAGAATTTAGCTCCAAAATATGACTCAGGCCTCGAAATTGGGATGGTTGGGATATTTTGAAAACTGCAGGGGGGATTGAGACAAATGTGACCAAACGCCACTTTCAGTACTTGGCAAATGTTGGGTATAAAAAATCGTAATTTCAAACTGCGAATACGTGCATAGAGCCAGAATTTAGCTCCAAAATATGACTCAGGCCTCGAAATTGGGATGGTTGGGATATTTTGAAAACTGTAGGGGGTTTGGGACAAATGTGACCAAATGCCGCTTTCAGTACTTGGCATATGTTCGGTATAAAAATGTTGTAATTTAAAACTGCGAATATGTGCAGAGAGCCAGAATTAGGCTCCAAAATATGGCTCTGGCCTCGAAATTGGGATATTTTGAAAACTGCAGGTTAGTTTGTGCAAAATGTGACTCGCTGCCGCTTTCAGTACTTGGCATATGTTGGGTATAAAAAGTCCCAATATCAAACTGCATAAACGTGCAGAGAACCAGAATTTGGTTCTAAAATATAACTGAAACCACGAAATTGGGATGTTTGGGATATTTTGAAAACTGCAGGGAGGTTTGGAACAAATGTGACCAAACGCCGCTTTCAGTACTTCACATATGTTAGATATAAAAAAGTCGTAATTTCCAACTGCTAATATGTTTAGAGAGCCATTATTTTGCTCCAAAATATGGCTCAGGCCTCGAAATTGGGATGTTTGGGATATTTTGAAAACTGCAGGGAGGTTTGGGACAAATGTGACCAAACGCCGCTTTCAGTACTTGGCATATATTGGGTAAAAAAGTCGCAATTTCAAACAGCGAATACGTGCAGAGAGCCTGAAATTTGCTCCAACATATGGCTCAGGCCTCGAAATTGGGATATTTGGGATATTTTGAAAACTCTAGGGGAGTTTGTGCAAAATGTGACTCTGCCGCTTTCAGTACTTGGCATATGTTGGGTATAAAAAGTCGTAATTTCAAACTGCGAATACGTGCATAGAGCCAGAATTTAGCTCCAAAATATGACTCAGGCCTCGAAATTGGGATGTTTGGGATATTTTAAAAACTGCAGGGGGGTTTGGGACAAATTTGACCAATTGCCGCTTTCAGTACTTGGCATATTTTGGGTATGAAAAGTCGTAATTTCAAATTGCGAATACGTGCAGAGCCTGAATTTGGCTCCAAAATATGGCTCAGGCCTCAAAATTTTGATGTTTGGGATATTTTGAAAACAGCAGGGAGGTTTGGGATATTTTGAAAACTGCAGGGAGGTTTGGGACAAATGTGACCAAATGCCGCTTTCAGTACTTGGCATATGTTGGGTATAAAAAAGTCGTAATTTCAAACTGCGAATACGTGCAGAGAGCCAGAATTAGGCTCCAAATTATGGCTCAGGCCTCGAAATTGGGATATTTGGGATATTTTGAAAACTGCAGGGGAGTTTATGCAAAATGTGACTCACTGCCGCTTTCAGTACTTGTCATATGTTGGGTATAAAAAGTTGTAATTTCAAACTGCGAATACGTGCAGAGAGCCAGAATTTGGGTACAAAATATGGCTCAGGACTCGAAATTGGGATGTTTGGGATATTTTGAAAATTGCAGGGGGGATTGGGACAAATGTGACCAAACGCCACCTTCAGTACTTGGCATATGTAGGGTATAAAATTCGTAATTTCAAACTGCGAATACGTGCAGAGAACCAGAATTTGGCTCCAAAATATAACTCAGGCCTAGAAATTGGGATGTTTGGGATATTTTGAAAACTGCAGGGAGGTTTGGGACAAATGTGACCAAACGCTGCTTTCAATACTTCACATATGTTGGGTATAAAAAGTTGTAATTTCAACTGCGAATACGTGCATAGAGCCAGAATTTAGCTCCAAAATATGAGTCAGGCCTCGAAATTGGGATGGTTGGGATATTTTGAAAACTGCAGGGGGATTGGGACAAATGTGACCAAACGCCACTTTCAGTACTTGGCATATGTTGGGTATAAAAAATCGTAATTTCAAACAGCGAATACGTGCATAGAGCCAGAATTTAGCTCCAAAATATGACTCAGGCCTCGAAATTGGGATGGTTGGGATATTTTGAAAACTGCGGGGGGGTTTGGGACAAATGTGACCAAATGCCGTTTTTAGTACTTGGCATATGTTGGGTATAAAAAGTCGTAGTTTCAAACTGCGAATACGTGCATAGAACCAGAATTTCGCTCAAAAATATACCTCAGGCCTCGAAATTGAGATGTTTGGGATATTTTGAAAACTGCAGGGAGGTTTGGGACAAATGTGACCAAACGCCGCTTTCAGTATTTCACATTTGTTGGGTATAAAAAGTCGTAATTTCAAACTGCGAATACGTGCAGAGAGCCAGAATTTGGCTCCAAAATATGGCTCAGGCTTAGAAATTGGGATGTTTGGGATATTTTGAAAATTGCAGGGGGGATTGGGACAAATGTGACCAAACGCCGCTTTCAGTATTTGGAATATGTTGGGTATAAAAATGTTGTAATTTCAAACTGCGAATACGTGCAGAGCCAGAATTAGGCTCCAAAATATGGCTCAGGCCTCGAAATTGGGATATTTGGGATATTTTGAAAAATGCAGGAGAGTTTGTGCAAAATGTGACTCACTGCCGCTTTCAATACTTGGCATATGTTGGGTATGAAAAGTCGTAATTTCAAACTGCAAATACGTGCATAGAGCCAGAATTTAGCTAAAAATATGGCTCAGGCCTCGAAATTGGGATGTTTGAGATATTTTGAAAATTGCAGGGGGGTTTGGGACAAATGTGACCAAACACCGCTTTCAGTACTTGGCATAAGTTGGGTATGAAAAGTCGTAATTTCAAACTGCGAATACGTGCAGAGAGCCTAAATTTGGCTCCAAAATATGGCTCAGGCCTCGAAATTGGAATGTTTGGGATATTTTGAAAACTGCAGGGAGGTTTGGGATATTTTGAAAACTGCATGGGGGGTTTTCGACAAATGTGACCAATTGCCGCTTTCAGTACTTGGGATATTTTGGGTATGAAAAGTCGTAATTTCAAATTACGAATACGTGCAGAGCCTGAATTTGGCTCCAAAATATGGCTCAGGCCTCAAAATTGGGATGTTTGGGATCTTTTGAAAACTGCAGGGAGGTTTGGGACAAATGTGACCAAATGCCGCTTTCAGTACTTGGCATATGTTGGGTATAAAAAGTCGCATTTTCAAACAGCGATTACGTGCAGAGAGCCTGAATTTGGCTCCAAAATATGGCTCAGGCCTCGAAATTGGGATATTTGGGATATTTTGAAAACTGCAGGGGAGTTTGTTGCAAAATGTGACTCACTGCCGCTTTCAGTACTTGGCATATGTTGGGTATAAAAAGTCGTAATTTCAAACTGCGAAGACGTGCAGAGAGCCAGAATTTGGCTCCAAAATATGACTCAGGCCTCGAAATTGGGATGTTTGGGATATTTTGAAAATTGCAGGGGGGATTGGGCCAAATTTGACCAAACACCGCTTTCAGTACTTAGCATATGTTGGGTATAAAAAATTCGTAATTTCAAACTGCGAATACGTGCAGAGAGCCAGAATTTGGCTCCAAAATATGGCTCAGGACTCGAAACTTGGATGTTTGGGATATTTTGAAAATTGCTGGGGGGATTGGGACAAATGTGACCAAACGCCACTTTCAGTACATGGCATATGTTGGGTATAAAAAAGTCCTAATTTCAAACTGCGAATACGTGCATAAAGCCAGAATTTAGCTCCAAAATATAAGTCAGGCCTCGAAATTGGGATGGTTGGGATATTTTGAAAACTGCAGGGGGGATTGGGACAAATGTGACCAAACGCCACTTTCAGTACTTGGCATATGTTGGGTATAAAAAATCGTAATTTCAAACAGCGAATACGTGCATAGAGCCAGAATTTAGCTCCAAAATATGACTCAGGCCTCGAAATTGGGATGGTTGGGATATTTTGAAAACTGCGGGGAGGTTTGGGACAAATGTGACCAAATGCCGTTTTTAGTACTTGGCATATGTTGGGTATAAAAAGTCGTAATTTCAAACTGCGAATACGTGCATAGAACCAGAATTTCGCTCAAAAATATACCTCAGGCCTCGAAATTGAGATGTTTGGGATATTTTGAAAACTGCAGGGAGGTTTGGGACAAATGTGACCAAACGCCGCTTTCAGTATTTCACATTTGTTGGGTATAAAAAGTCGTAATTTCAAACTGCGAATACGTGCAGAGAGCCAGAATTTGGCTCCAAAATATGGCTCAGGCTTAGAAATTGGGATGTTTGGGATATTTTGAAAATTGCAGGGGGGATTGGGACAAATGTGACCAAACGCCGCTTTCAGTATTTGGAATATGTTGGGTATAAAAATGTTGTAATTTCAAACTGCGAATACGTGCAGAGCCAGAATTAGGCTCCAAAATATGGCTCAGGCCTCGAAATTGGGATATTTGGGATATTTTGAAAAATGCAGGGGAGTTTGTGCAAAATGTGACTCACTGCCGCTTTCAGTACTTGGCATATGTTGGGTATGAAAAGTCGTAATTTCAAACTGCAAATACGTGCATAGAGCCAGAATTTAGCTAAAAATATGGCTCAGGCCTCGAAATTGGGATGTTTGAGATATTTTGAAAATTGCAGGGGGGTTTGGGACAAATGTGACCAAACACCGCTTTCAGTACTTGGCATAAGTTGGGTATGAAAAGTCGTAATTTCAAACTGCGAATACGTGCAGAGAGCCTAAATTTGGCTCCAAAATATGGCTCAGGCCTCGAAATTGGAATGTTTGGGATATTTTGAAAACTGCAGGGAGGTTTGGGATATTTTGAAAACTGCATGGGGGGTTTGGGACAAATGTGACCAATTGCCGCTTTCAGTACTTGGCATATTTTGGGTATGAAAAGTCGTAATTTCAAATTGCGAATACGTGCAGAGCCTGAATTTGGCTCCAAAATATGGCTCAGGCCTCGAAATTGGGATGTTTGGGATCTTTTGAAAACTGCAGGGAGGTTTGGGACAAATGTGACCAAATGCCGCTTTCAGTACTTGGCATATGTTGGGTATAAAAAGTCGCATTTTCAAACAGCGATTACGTGCAGAGAGCCTGAATTTGGCTCCAAAATATGGCTCAGGCCTCGAAATTGGGATATTTGGGATATTTTGAAAACTGCAGGGGAGTTTGTTGCAAAATGTGACTCACTGCCGCTTTCAGTACTTGGCATATGTTGGGTATAAAAAGTCGTAATTTCAAACTGCGAAGACGTGCAGAGAGCCAGAATTTGGCTCCAAAATATGACTCAGGCCTCGAAATTGGGATGTTTGGGATATTTTGAAAATTGCAGGGGGGATTGGGCCAAATTTGACCAAACGCCGCTTTCAGTACTTAGCATATGTTGGGTATAAAAAAGTCGTAATTTCAAACTGCGAATACGTGCATAGAGCCAGAATTTAGCTCCAAAATATGACTCAGGCCTTGAAATTGGGATGGTTGGGATATTTTGAAAACTGCAGGGGGGATTGAGACAAATGTGACCAAACGCCACTTTCAGTACTTGGCATATGTTGGGTATAAAAATTCGTAATTTCAAACTGCGAATACGTGCATAGAGCCAGAATTTAGCTCCAAAATATGACTCAGGCCTCGAAATTGGGATGGTTGGGATATTTTGAAAACTGTAGGGGGTTTGGGACAAATGTGACCAAATGCCGCTTTCAGTACTTGGCATATGTTCGGTATAAAAATGTTGTAATTTCAAACTGCGAATATGTGCAGAGAGCCAGAATTAGGCTCCAAAATATGGCTCAGGCCTCGAAATTGGGATATTTGGGATATTTTGAAAACTGCAGGGGAGTTTGTGCAAAATGTGACTCGCTGCCGCTTTCAGTACTTGGCATATGTTGGGTATAAAAAGTCCTAATATCAAACTGCGAATACGTGCATAGAGCCAGAATTTAGCTCCAAAATATGACTCAGGCCTCGAAATTGGGATGGTTGGGATATTTTGAAAACTGTAGGGGGTTTGGGACAAATGTGACCAAATGCCGCTTTCAGTACTTGGCATATGTTCGGTATAAAAATGTTGTAATTTCAAACTGCGAATATGTGCAGAGAACCAGAATTTGGTTCTAAAATATAACTGAGGCCACGAAATTGGGATGTTTGGGATATTTTGAAAACTGCAGGGAGGTTTGGGACAAATGTGACCAAACGCCGCTTTTAGTACTTCACATATGTTAGATATAAAAAAGTCGTAATTTCCAACTGCGAATACGTTTAGAGAGCCAGAATTTTGCTCCAAAATATGGCTCAGGCCTCGAAATTGGGATGTTTGGGATATTTTGAAAACTGCAGGGGAGTTTGTGCAAAATGTGACACACTGCCGCTTTCAGTACTTGGCATATGTTGGTTATGAAAAGTCGTAATTTCAAACTGCAAATACGTGCATAGAGCCAGAATTTAGCTAAAAATATGGCTCAGGCCTCAAAATGGGGATGTTTGAGATATTTTGAAAACTGCAGGGGGGTTTGGGACAAATGTGACCAAACGCCGCTTTCAGTACTTGGCATATGTTGGGTATGAAAAGTCGCAATTTCAAACTGCGAATACGTGCAGAGAGCCTAAATTTGGCTCCAAAATATTGCTCAGGCCACGAAATTGGAATGTTTGGGATATTTTGAAAACTGCAGGGAGGTTTGGGACAAATGTGGCCAAACGCCGCTTTCAGTACTTGGCATATATTGGGTAAAAAAGTCGCAATTTCAAACAGCGAATACGTGCAGAGAGCCTGAACTTTGCTCCAACATATGGCTCAGGCCTCGAAATTGGGATATTTGGGATATTTTGAAAATTGCAGGGGAGTTTGTGCAAAATGTGACTCACTGCCGCTTTCAGTTCTTGGCATATGTTGGGTATAAAAAGTTGTAATTTCAAACTGCGAATACGTGCAGAGAGTCAGAATTTGGCTCCAAAATATGGCTCAGGACTCGAAACTGGGATGTTTGGGATATTTTGAAAATTGCTGGGGGTATTGGGACAAATGTGACCAAACGCCACTTTCAGTACTTGGCATATGTTGGGTATAAAAAAGTCCTAATTTCAAACTGCGAATACGTGCATAGAGCCAGAATTTAGCTCCAAAATATGAGTCAGGCCTCGAAATTGGGATGGTTGGGATATTTTGAAAACTGCAGGGGGGATTGGGACAAATGTGACCAAACGCCACTTTCAGTACTTGGCATATGTTGGGTATAAAAAATCGTAATTTCAAACAGCGAATACGTGCATAGAGCCAGAATTTAGCTCCAAAATATGACTCAGGCCTCGAAATTGGGATGGTTGGGATATTTTGAAAACTGCGGGGGGGTTTGGGACAAATGTGACCAAATGCCGTTTTTAGTACTTGGCATATGTTGGGTATAAAAAGTCGTAATTTCAAACTGCGAATACGTGCAAAGAACCAGAATTTCGCTCAAAAATATATCTCAGGCCTCGAAATTGAGATGTTTGGGATATTTTGAAAACTGCAGGGAGGTTTGGGACAAATGTGACCAAACGCCGCTTTCAGTATTTCACATTTGTTGGCTATAAAAATTCGTAATTTCAAACTGCGAATACGTGCAGAGAGCCAGAATTTGGCTCCAAAATATGGCTCAGGCTTAGAAATTGGGATGTTTGGGATATTTTGAAAATTGCAGGGGGGATTGGGACAAATGTGACCAAACGCCACTTTCAGTATTTGGAATATGTTGGGTATAAAAATGTTGTAATTTCAAACTGCGAATACGTGCAGAGCCAGAATTAGGCTCCAAAATATGGCTCAGGCCTCGAAATTGGGATATTTGGGATATTTTGAAAAATGCAGGGGAGTTTGTGCAAAATGTGACTGCCGCTTTCAGTACTTGGCATATGTTGGGTATGAAAAGTCGTAATTTCAAACTGCAAATACGTGCATAGAGCCAGAATTTAGCTAAAAATATGGCTCAGCCCTCGAAATTGGGATGTTTGGGATATTTTGAAAATTGCAGGGGGGTTTGGGACAAATGTGACCAAACACCGCTTTCAGTACTTGGCATAAGTTGGGTATGAAAAGTCGTAATTTCAAATTGCGAATACGTGCAGAGCCTGAATTTGGCTCCAAAATATGGCTCAGGCCTCGAAATTGGGATGTTTGGGATCTTTTGAAAACTGCAGGGAGGTTTGGGACAAATGTGACCAAATGCCGCTTTCAGTACTTGGCATATGTTGGGTATAAAAAGTCGCATTTTCAAACAGCGATTACGTGCAGAGAGCCTGAATTTGGCTCCAAAATATGGCTCAGGCCTCGAAATTGGGATATTTGGGATATTTTGAAAACTGCAGGGGAGTTTGTTGCAAAATGTGACTCACTGCCGCTTTCAGTACTTGCAATATGTTGGGTATAAAAAGTCGTAATTTCAAACTGCGAAGACGTGCAGAGAGCCAGAATTTGGCTCCAAAATATGACTCAGGCCTCGAAATTGGGATGTTTGGGATATTTTGAAAATTGCAGGGGGGATTGGGCCAAATTTGACCAAACACCGCTTTCAGTACTTAGCATATGTTGGGTATAAAAAATTCGTAATTTCAAACTGCGAATACGTGCAGAGAGCCAGAATTTGGCTCCAAAATATGGCTCAGGACTCGAAACTTGGATGTTTGGGATATTTTGAAAATTGCTGTGGGGATTGGTACAAATGTGACCAAACGCCACTTTCAGTACTTGGCATATGTTGGGTATAAAAAAGTCATAATTTCAAACTGCGAATACGTGCATAGAGCCAGAATTTAGCTCCAAAATATGACTCAGGCCTCGAAATTGGGATGGTTGGGATATTTTGAAAACTGCAGGGGGGATTGAGACAGATGTGACCAAACGCCACTTTCAGTACTTGGCATATGTTGGGTATAAAAAATCGTAATTTCAAACTGCGAATACGTGCATAGAGCCAGAATTTAGCTCCAAAATATGACTCAGGCCTCGAAATTGGGATGGTTGGGATATTTTGAAAACTGTAGGGGGTTTGGGACAAATGTGACCAAATGCCGCTTTCAGTACTTGGCATATGTTCGGTATAAAAATATTGTAATTTCAAACTGCGAATATGTGCAGAGAGCCAGAATTAGGCTCCAAAATATGGCTCAGGCCTCGAAATTGGGATATTTGGGATATTTTGAAAACTGCAGGGGAGTTTGTGCAAAATCTGACTCACTGCCGCTTTCAGTACTTGGCATATGTTGGTTATGAAAAGTCGTAATTTCAAACTGCAAATACGTGCATAGAGCCAGAATTTAGCTAAAAATATGGCTCAGGCCTCGAAATGGGGATGTTTGAGATATTTTGAAAACTGCAGGGGGGTTTGGGACAAATGTGACCAAACACCGCTTTCAGTACTTGGCATAAGTTGGGTATGAAAAGTCGCAATTTCAAACTGCGAATACGTGCAGAGAGCCTAAATTTGGCTCCAAAATATGGCTCAGGCCACGAAATTGGAATGTTTGGGATATTTTGAAAACTGCAGGGAGGTTTGGGACAAATGTGACCAAACGCCGCTTTCAGTATTTCACATTTGTTGGGTATAAAAATTCGTAATTTCAAACTGCGAATACGTGCAGAGAGCCAGAATTTGGCTCCAAAATATGGCTCAGGCTTAGAAATTGGGATGTTTGGGATATTTTGAAAATTGCAGGGGGGATTGGGACAAATGTGACCAAACGCCACTTTCAGTATTTGGAATATGTTGGGTATAAAAATGTTGTAATTTCAAACTGCGAATACGTGCAGAGCCAGAATTAGGCTCCAAAATATGGCTCAGGCCTCGAAATTGGGATATTTGGGATATTTTGAAAAATGCAGGGGAGTTTGTGCAAAATGTGACTGCCGCTTTCAGTACTTGGCATATGTTGGGTATGAAAAGTCGTAATTTCAAACTGCAAATACGTGCATAGAGCCAGAATTTAGCTAAAAATATGGCTCAGCCCTCGAAATTGGGATGTTTGGGATATTTTGAAAATTGCAGGGGGGTTTGGGACAAATGTGACCAAACACCGCTTTCAGTACTTGGCATAAGTTGGGTATGAAAAGTCGTAATTTCAAATTGCGAATACGTGCAGAGCCTGAATTTGGCTCCAAAATATGGCTCAGGCCTCGAAATTGGGATGTTTGGGATCTTTTGAAAACTGCAGGGAGGTTTGGGACAAATGTGACCAAATGCCGCTTTCAGTACTTGGCATATGTTGGGTATAAAAAGTCGCATTTTCAAACAGCGATTACGTGCAGAGAGCCAGAATTTGGCTCCAAAATATGGCTCAGGCCTCGAAATTGGGATATTTGGGATATTTTGAAAACTGCAGGGGAGTTTGTTGCAAAATGTGACTCACTGCCGCTTTCAGTACTTGCAATATGTTGGGTATAAAAAGTCGTAATTTCAAACTGCGAAGACGTGCAGAGAGCCAGAATTTGGCTCCAAAATATGACTCAGGCCTCGAAATTGGGATGTTTGGGATATTTTGAAAATTGCAGGGGGGATTGGGCCAAATTTGACCAAACACCGCTTTCAGTACTTAGCATATGTTGGGTATAAAAAATTCGTAATTTCAAACTGCGAATACGTGCAGAGAGCCAGAATTTGGCTCCAAAATATGGCTCAGGACTCGAAACTTGGATGTTTGGGATATTTTGAAAATTGCTGTGGGGATTGGTACAAATGTGACCAAACGCCACTTTCAGTACTTGGCATATGTTGGGTATAAAAAAGTCATAATTTCAAACTGCGAATACGTGCATAGAGCCAGAATTTAGCTCCAAAATATGACTCAGGCCTCGAAATTGGGATGGTTGGGATATTTTGAAAACTGCAGGGGGGATTGAGACAGATGTGACCAAACGCCACTTTCAGTACTTGGCATATGTTGGGTATAAAAAATCGTAATTTCAAACTGCGAATACGTGCATAGAGCCAGAATTTAGCTCCAAAATATGACTCAGGCCTCGAAATTGGGATGGTTGGGATATTTTGAAAACTGTAGGGGGTTTGGGACAAATGTGACCAAATGCCGCTTTCGGTACTTGGCATATGTTCGGTATAAAAATATTGTAATTTCAAACTGCGAATATGTGCAGAGAGCCAGAATTAGGCTCCAAAATATGGCTCAGGCCTCGAAATTGGGATATTTGGGATATTTTGAAAACTGCAGGGGAGTTTGTGCAAAATCTGACTCACTGCCGCTTTCAGTACTTGGCATATGTTGGTTATGAAAAGTCGTAATTTCAAACTGCAAATACGTGCATAGAGCCAGAATTTAGCTAAAAATATGGCTCAGGCCTCGAAATGGGGATGTTTGAGATATTTTGAAAACTGCAGGGGGGTTTGGGACAAATGTGACCAAACACCGCTTTCAGTACTTGGCATAAGTTGGGTATGAAAAGTCGCAATTTCAAACTGCGAATACGTGCAGAGAGCCTAAATTTGGCTCCAAAATATGGCTCAGGCCACGAAATTGGAATGTTTGGGATATTTTGAAAACTGCAGGGAGGTTTGGGACAAATGTGACCAAACGCCGCTTTCAGTACTTGGCATATATTGGGTAAAAAATTCGCAATTTCAAACAGCGAATACGTGCAGAGAGCCTGAACTTTGCTCCAACATATGGCTCAGGCCTCGAAATTGGGATATTTGGGATATTTTGAAAACTCTAGGGGAGTTTGTGCAAAATGTGACTCTGCCGCTTTCAGTACTTGGCATATGTTGGGTATAAAAAGTCGTAATTTCAAACTGCGAATACGTGCATAGAGCCAGAATTTAGCTCCAAAATATGACTCAGGCCTCGAAATTGGGATGTTTGGGATATTTTAAAAACTGCAGGGGGGTTTGGGACAAATGTGACCAATTGCCGCTTTCAGTACTTGGCATATTTTGGGTATGAAAAGTCGTAATTTCAAATTGCGAATGCGTGCAGAGCCTGAATTTGGCTCCAAAATATGGCTCAGGCCTCGAAATTTTGATGTTTGGGATATTTTGAAAACAGCAGGGAGGTTTGAGATATTTTGAAAACTGCAGGGAGGTTTGGGACAAATGTGACCAAATGCCGCTTTCAGTACTTGGCATATGTTGGGTATAAAAAAGTCGTAATTTCAAACTGCGAATACGTGCAGAGAGCCAGAATTAGGCTCCAAATTATGGCTCAGGCCTCGAAATTGGGATATTTGGGATATTTTGAAAACTGCAGGGGAGTTTATGCAAAATGTGACTCACTGCCGCTTTCAGTACTTGTCATATGTTGGGTATAAAAAGTTGTAATTTCAAACTGCGAATACGTGCAGAGAGCCAGAATTTGGGTACAAAATATGGCTCAGGACTCGAAATTGGGATGTTTGGGATATTTTGAAAATTGCAGGGGGATTGGGACAAATGTGACCAAACGCCACTTTCAGTACTTGGCATATGTTGGGTATAAAAAAGTCGTAATTTCAAACTGCGAATACGTGCAGAGAACCAGAATTTGGCTCCAAAATATAACTCAGGCCTAGAAATTGGGATGTTTGGGATATTTTGAAAACTGCAGGGAGGTTTGGGACAAATGTGACCAAACGCTGCTTTCAATACTTCACATATGTTGGGTATAAAAAGTTGTAATTTCAAACTGCGAATACGTGCATAGAGCCAGAATTTAGCTCCAAAATATGACTCAGGCCTCGAAATTGGGATGGTTGGGATATTTTGAAAACTGAAGGGAGGTTTGGGACAAATGTTACCAAACGCCGCTTTCAGTACTTGGCATATGTTGGGTATAAAAAAAGTCGTAATTTCAAACTGCGAATATGTGCAGAGCCTGAATTTGGCTCCAAAATATGGCTCAGGCCTCGAAATTGGGATATGTGGGATATTTTGAAAACTGCAGGGGAGTTTGTGCAAAATGTGACTTTGCCGCTTTCAGTACTTGGCATATGTTAGGTATAAAAAGTCGTAATTTCAAACTGCGAATACGTGCATAGAGCCAGAATTTAGCTCCAAAATATGACTCAGGCCTCGAAATTGGGATGGGATGGATATTTTGAAAATTGCAGGGAGGTTTGGTACAAATGTGACTAAACGCCGCTTTTAGTACTTCGCATATGTTGGGTATAAAAAATTCGTAATTTCAAACTGCGAATACGTGCAGAGAACCAGAATTTGGCTCAAAAATATACCTCAGGCCTCGAAATTAGGATGTTTGGGATATTTTGAAAACTGCAGGGAGGTTTGGGACAAATGTGACCAAACGCCGCTTTCAGTATTTTACATATGTTGGGTATAAAAATTCGTAATTTCAAACTGCGAATACGTGCAGAGAGCCAGAATTTGGCTCCAAAATATGGCTCAGGCTTAGAAATTGGGATGTTTGGGATATTTTGAAAATTGCAGGGGGGATTGGGACAAATGTGACCAACGCCACTTTCAGTGTTTGGAATATGTTCGGTATAAAAATGTTGTAATTTCAAACTGCAAATATGTGCAGAGAGCCAGAATTAGGCTCCAAAATATGGCTCAGGCCTCGAAATTGGGATATTTGGGATATTTTGAAAACTGCAGGGGAGTTTGTGCAAAATGTGACTCGCTTCCGCTTTCAGTACTTGGCATATGTTGGGTATAAAAAGTCCTAATATCAAACTGCATAAACGTGCAGAGAACCAGAATTTGGTTCTAAAATATAACTCAGGCCACGAAATTGGGATGTTTGGGATATTTTGAAAACTGCAGGGAGGATTGGGACAAATGTGACCAAACGCCGCTTTCAGTACTTCACATATGTTAGGTATAAAAAAGTCGTAATTTCCAACTGCGAATACGTTTAGAGAGCCAGAATTTTGCTCCAAAATATGGCTCAGGCCTCGAAATTGGGATGTTTGGGATATTTTGAAAACTGCAGGGGAGTTTGTGCAAAATGTGACTCACTGCCGCTTTCAGTACTTGGCATATGTTGGTTATGAAAATTCGTAATTTCAAACTGCAAATACGTGCATAGAGCCAGAATTTAGCTAAAAATATGGCTCAGGCCTCGAAATGGGGATGTTTGAGATATTTTGAAAACTGCAGGGGGGTTTGGGACACATGTGACCAAACACCGCTTTCAGTACTTGGCATAAGTTGGGTATGAAAAGTCGTAATTTCAAACTGCGAATACGTGCATAGAGCCTAAATTTGGCTCCAAAATATGGCTCAGGCCTCGAAATTGGAATGTTTAGGATATTTTGAAAACTGCAGGGAGGTTTGGGACAAGTGTGACCAAACGCCGCTTTCAGTACTTGGCATATATTGGGTATAAAAAGTCGCAATTTCAAACAGCGATTACGTGCAGAGAGCCTGAACTTTGCTCCAACATATGGCTCAGGCCTCGAAATTGGGATATTTGGGATATTTTGAAAACTCTAGGGGAGTTTGTGCAAAATGTGACTCTGCCGCTTTCAGTACTTGGCATATGTTGGGTATAAAAAGTCGTAATTTAAAACTGCGAATACGTGCATAGAGCCAGAATTTAGCTCCAAAATATGACTCAGGCCTCGAAATCGGGATGTTTGGGATATTTTAAAAACTGCAGGGGGGTTTGGGACAAATGTGACCAATTGCCGCTTTCAGTACTTGGCATATTTTGGGTATGAAAAGAAGTAATTTCAAATTGCGAATACGTGCAGAGCCTAAATTTGGCTCCAAAATATGGCTCAGGCCTCGAAATTTTGATGTTTGGGATATTTTGAAAACAGCAGGGAGGTTTGGGATATTTTGAAAACTGCAGGGAGGTTTGGGACAAATGTGACCAAATGCCGCTTTCAGTACTTGGCATATGTTGGGTATAAAAAAGTCGTAATTTCAAACTGCGAATACGTGCAGAGAGCCAGAATTAGGCTCCAAATTATGGCTCAGGCCTCGAAATTGGGATATTTGGGATATTTTGAAAACTGCAGGGGAGTTTATGCAAAATGTGACTCACTGCCGCTTTCAGTACTTGTCATATGTTGGGTATAAAAAGTTGTAATTTCAAACTGCGAATACGTGCAGAGAGCCAGAATTTGGGTACAAAATATGGCTCAGGACTCGAAATTGGGATGTTTGGGATATTTTGAAAATTGCAGGAGGGATTGGGACAAATGTGACCAAACGCCACTTTCAGTACTTGGCATATGTTGGGTATAAAAAAGTCGTAATTTCAAACTGCGAATGCGTGCAGAGAACCAGAATTTGGCTCCAAAATATAACTCAGGCCTAGAAATTGGGATGTTTGGGATATTTTGAAAACTGCACGGAGGTTTGGGACAAATGTGACCAAACGCTGCTTTCAATACTTTACATATGTTGGGTATAAAAAGTTGTAATTTCAAACTGCGAATACGTGCATAGAGCCAGAATTTAGCTCCAAAATATGACTCAGGCCTCGAAATTGGGATGGTTGGGATATTTTGAAAACTGCAGGGGGGTTTGGGACAAATGTGACCAAGTGCCGCTTTCAGTACTTGGCATATGTTGGGTATAAAAAGTCGTAATTTCAAACTGCGAATATGTGCAGAGCCTGAATTTGGCTCCAAAATATGGCTCAGGCCTCGAAATTGGGATGTTTGGGATATTTTGAAAACTGAAGGGAGGTTTGGGACAAATGTTACCAAACGCCGCTTTCAGTACTTGGCATATGTTGGGTATAAAAAAGTCGTAATTTCAAACTGCGAATATGTGCAGAGCCTGAATTTGGCTCCAAAATATGGCTCAGGCCTCGAAATTGGGATATGTGGGATATTTTGAAAACTGCAGGGGGGGATTGGGACAAATGTGACCAAACGCCACTTTCAGTATTTGGAATATGTTGGGTATAAAAATGTTGTAATTTCAAACTGCGAATACGTGCAGAGCCAGAATTAGGCTCCAAAATATGGCTCAGGCCTCGAAATTGGGATATTTGGGATATTTTGAAAAATGCAGGGGAGTTTGTGCAAAATGTGACTGCCGCTTTCAGTACTTGGCATATGTTGGGTATGAAAAGTCGTAATTTCAAACTGCAAATACGTGCATAGAGCCAGAATTTAGCTAAAAATAAAGCTCAGGCCTCGAAATTGGGATGTTTGGGATATTTTGAAAATTGCAGGGGGGTTTGGGACAAATGTGACCAAACACCGCTTTCAGTACTTGGCATAAGTTGGGTATGAAAAGTCGTAATTTAAAATTGCGAATACGTGCAGAGCCTGAATTTGGCTCCAAAATATGGCTCAGGCCTCGAAATTGGGATGTTTGGGATCTTTTGAAAACTGCAGGGAGGTTTGGGACAAATGTGACCAAATGCCGCTTTCAGTACTTGGCATATGTTGGGTATAAAAAGTCGCATTTTCAAACAGCGATTACGTGCAGAGAGCCTGAATTTGGCTCCAAAATATGGCTCAGGCCTCGAAATTGGGATATTTGGGATATTTTGAAAACTGCAGGGGAGTTTGTTGCAAAATGTGACTCACTGCCGCTTTCAGTACTTGCAATATGTTGGGTATAAAAAGTCGTAATTTCAAACTGCGAAGACGTGCAGAGAGCCAGAATTTGGCTCCAAAATATGACTCAGGCCTCGAAATTGGGATGTTTGGGATATTTTGAAAATTGCAGGGGGGATTGGGCCAAATTTGACCAAACACCGCTTTCAGTACTTAGCATATGTTGGGTATAAAAAATTCGTAATTTCAAACTGCGAATACGTGCAGAGAGCCAGAATTTGGCTCCAAAATATGGCTCAGGACTCGAAACTTGGATGTTTGGGATATTTTAAAAATTGCTGTGGGGATTGGGACAAATGTGACCAAACGCCACTTTCAGTACTTGGCATATGTTGGGTATAAAAAATCGTAATTTCAAACTGCGAATACGTGCATAGAGCCAGAATTTAGCTCCAAAATATGACTCAGGCCTCGAAATTGGGATGGTTGGGATATTTTGAAAACTGTAGGGGGTTTGGGACAAATGTGACCAAATGCCGCTTTCAGTACTTGGCATATGTTCGGTATAAAAATGTTGTAATTTCAAACTGCGAATATGTGCAGAGAGCCAGAATTAGGCTCCAAAATATGGCTCAGGCCTCGAAATTGGGATATTTGGGATATTTTGAAAACTGCAGGGGAGTTTGTGCAAAATGTGACTCACTGCCGCTTTCAGTACTTGGCATATGTTGGTTATGAAAAGTCGTAATTTCAAACTGCAAATACGTGCATAGAGCCAGAATTTAGCTAAAAATATGGCTCAGGCCTCGAAATGGGGATGTTTGAGATATTTTGAAAACTGCAGGGGGGTTTGGGACAAATGTGACCAAACACCGCTTTCAGTACTTGGCATAAGTTGGGTATGAAAAGTCGCAATTTCAAACTGCGAATACGTGCAGAGAGCCTAAATTTGGCTCCAAAATATGGCTCAGGCCACGAAATTGGAATGTTTGGGATATTTTGAAAACTGCAGGGAGGTTTGGGACAAATGTGACCAAACGCCGCTTTCAGTACTTGGCATATATTGGGTAAAAAATTCGCAATTTCAAACAGCGAATACGTGCAGAGAGCCTGAACTTTGCTCCAACATATGGCTCAGGCCTCGAAATTGGGATATTTGGGATATTTTGAAAACTCTAGGGGAGTTTGTGCAAAATGTGACTCTGCCGCTTTCAGTACTTGGCATATGTTGGGTATAAAAAGTCGTAATTTCAAACTGCGAATACGTGCATAGAGCCAGAATTTAGCTCCAAAATATGACTCAAGCCTCGAAATTGGGATGTTTGGGATATTTTAAAAACTGCAGGGGGGTTTGGGACAAATGTGACCAATTGCCGCTTTCAGTACTTGGCATATTTTGGGTATGAAAAGTCGTAATTTCAAATTGCGAATACGTGCAGAGCCTGAATTTGGCTCCAAAATATGGCTCAGGCCTCGAAATTTTGATGTTTGGGATATTTTGAAAACAGCAGGGAGGTTTGAGATATTTTGAAAACTGCAGGGAGGTTTGGGACAAATGTGACCAAATGCCGCTTTCAGTACTTGGCATATGTTGGGTATAAAAAAGTCGTAATTTCAAACTGCGAATACGTGCAGAGAGCCAGAATTAGGCTCCAAATTATGGCTCAGGCCTCGAAATTGGGATATTTGGGATATTTTGAAAACTGCAGGGGAGTTTGTGCAAAATGTGACTCTGCCACTTTCAGTACTTGGCATATGTTGGGTATAAAAAATCGAAATTTCAAACTGCGAATACGTGCATAGAGCCAGAATTTAGCTCCAAAATATAACTCAGGCCTCGAAATTGGGATGTTTGGGATATTTTAAAAACTGCAGGGGGGTTTGCGACAAATGTGACCAATTGCCGCTTTCAGTACTTGGCATATTTTGGGTATGAAAAGTCGTAATTTCAAATTGCGAATACGTGCAAAACCTGAATTTGGCTCCAAAATATGGCTCAGGCCTCGAAATTGGGATGTTTGGGATATTTTGAAAACAGCAGGGAGGTTTGGAATATTTTGAAAACTGCAGGGAGGTTTGGTATATTTTGAAAACTGCAGGGAGGTTTGGTATATTTTGAAAACTGCAGGGAGGTTTGGGACAAATGTGACCAAATGCCGCTTTCAGTACTTGGCATATGGTGGGTATAAAAAAGTCGTTATTTCAAACTGCGAATATGTGCAGAGAGCCAGAATTAGGCTCCAAATTATGGCTCAGGCCTCGAAATTGGGATATTTGGGATATTTTGAAAACTGCAGGGGAGTTTGTGCAAAATGTGACTCACTGCCTCTTTCAGTACTTGTCATATGTTGGGTATAAAAAGTTGTAATTTCAAACTGCGAATACGTGCAGAGAGCCAGAATTTGGGTACAAAATATGGCTCAGGCCTCGAAATTGGAATGTTTAGGATATTTTGAAAACTGCAGGGAGGTTTGGGACAAGTGTGACCAAACGCCGCTTTCAGTACTTGGCATATATTGGGTATAAAAAGTCGCAATTTTAAACAGCGAATACGTGCAGAGAGCCTGAACATTGCTCCAACATATGGCTCAGACCTCGAAATTGGGATATTTGGGATATTTTGAAAACTGCAGGGGAGTTTGTGCAAAATGTGACTCTGCCACTTTCAGTACTTGGCATATGTTGGGTATAAAAAATCGAAATTTCAAACTGCGAATACGTGCATAGAGCCAGAATTTAGCTCCAAAATATAACTCAGGCCTCGAAATTGGGATGTTTGGGATATTTTAAAAACTGCAGGGGGGTTTGCGACAAATGTGACCAATTGCCGCTTTCAGTACTTGGCATATTTTGGGTATGAAAAGTCGTAATTTCAAATTGCGAATACGTGCAAAACCTGAATTTGGCTCCAAAATATGGCTCAGGCCTCGAAATTGGGATGTTTGGGATATTTTGAAAACTGCAGGGAGGTTTGGAATATTTTGAAAACTGCAGGGAGGTTTGGTATATTTTGAAAACTGCAGGGAGGTTTGGTATATTTTGAAAACTGCAGGGAGGTTTGGGACAAATGTGACCAAATGCCGCTTTCAGTACTTGGCATATGGTGGGTATAAAAAAGTCGTTATTTCAAACTGCGAATATGTGCAGAGAGCCAGAATTAGGCTCCAAATTATGGCTCAGGCCTCGAAATTGGGATATTTGGGATATTTTGAAAACTGCAGGGGAGTTTGTGCAAAATGTGACTCACTGCCTCTTTCAGTACTTGTCATATGTTGGGTATAAAAAGTTGTAATTTCAAACTGCGAATACGTGCAGAGAGCCAGAATTTGGGTACAAAATATGGCTCAGGACTCGAAATTGGGATGTTTGGGATATTTTGAAAATTGCAGGGGGGATTGGAACAAATGTGACCAAACGCCAGTTTCAGTACTTGGCATATGTTGGGTATAAAAAAGTCGTAATTTCAAACTGCGAATACGTGCAGAGAGCCAGAATTTGGGTACAAAATATGGCTCAGGCCACGAACCAGAATTTGGGGAGGCAAAGAAGCCATATTTTGCCTGAGCCATATTTTGGAGCCAAATTCAGGCTCTGCACATGTTCGCAGTTTGAAATTACGACTTTTTTATACCCAACATATGCCAAGTACTGAAAGCGGCGTTTGGTAACATTTGTCCCAAACCTCCCTGCAGTTTTCAAAATATCCCAAACATCCCAATTTCGAGGCCTGAGCCATATTTTGGAGCCAAATTCAGGCTCTGCACATATTCGCAGTTTGAGATTACGACTTTTTATACCCAACATATGCCAAGTACTGAAAGCGGCATTTGGTCACATTTGTCCCAAACCCCCCTGCAGTTTTCAAAATATCCCAACCATCCCAATTTCGAGGCCTGAGTCATATTTTGGAGCTAAATTCTGGCTCTATGCACGTATTCGCAGTTTGAAATTACAACTTTTTATACCCAACATATGTGAAGTATTGAAAGCAGCGTTTGGTCACATTTGTCCCAAACCTCCCTGCAGTTTTCAAAATATCCCAAACATCCCAATTTCTAGGCCTGAGTTATATTTTGGAGCCAAATTCTGGTTCTCTGCACGTATTGGCAGTTTGAAATTACGACTTTTTTATACCCAACATATGCCAAGTACTGAAAGTGGCGTTTGGTCACACTTGTCCCAATCCCCCCTGCAATTTTCAAAATATCCAAAACATCCCAATTTCGAGTCCTGAGCCATATTTTGTACCCAAATTCTGGCTCTCTGCACGTATTCGCAGTTTGAAATTACAACTTTTTATAACCAACATATGACAAGTACTGAAAGCGGCAGTGAGTCACATTTTGCATAAACTCCTCTGCAGTTTTCAAAATATCCCAAATATCCCAATTTCGAGGCCTGAGCCATAATTTGGAGCCTAATTCTGGCTCTCTGCACGTATTCGCAGTTTGAAATTACGACTTTTTTATACCCAACATATGCCAAGTACTGAAAGCGGCATTTGGTCACATTTGTCCCAAACCTCCCTGCAGTTTTCAAAATATCCCAAACCTCCCTGCTGTTTTCAAAATATCCCAAACATCCCAATTTCGAGGCCTGAGCCATATTTTGGAGCCAAATTCAGGCTCTGCACGTATTCGCAATTTGAAATTACGACTTTTCATACCCAAAATATGCCAAGTACTGAAAGCGGCAATTGGTCACATTTGTCAAAACCCCCCTGCAGTTTTTAAAATATCACAAACATCCCAATTTCGAGGCCTGAGTCATATTTTGGAGCTAAATTCTGGCTCTATGCACGTATTCGCAGTTTGAAATTACGACTTTTTATACCCAACATATGCCAAGTACTGAAAGCGGCAGAGTCACTTTTGCACAAACTCCCCTGGAGTTTTCAAAATATCCCAAATATCCCAATTTCGAGGCCTGAGCCATATGTTGGAGCAAAGTTCAGGCTCTCTGCACGTATTCGCTGTTTGAAATTGCGACTTTTTATACCCAATATATGCCAAGTACTGAAAGCGGCGTTTTGTCACATTTGTCCCAAACCTCCCTGCAGTTTTCAAAATATCCCAAACATTCCAATTTCGAGGCCTGAGCCATATTTTGGAGCCAAATTTAGGCTCTCTGCACGTATTCGCAGTTTGAAATTGCGACTTTTCATACCCAACTTATGCCAAGTACTGAAAGCGGTGTTTGGTCACATTTGTCCCAAACCCCCCTGCAGTTTTCAAAATATCTCAAACATCCCCATTTCGAGGCCTGAGCCATATTTTTAGCTAAATTCTCGCTCTATGCACGTATTTGCAGTTTGAAATTACGACTTTTCATAACCAACATATGCCAAGTACTGAAAGCGGCAGTGAGTCACATTTTGCACAAACTCCCCTGCAGTTTTCAAAATATCCCAAACATCCCAATTTCGAGGCCTGAGCCATATTTTGGAGCAAAATTCTGGCTCTCTAAACGTATTCGCAGTTGGAAATTACGACTTTTTTATACCTAACATATGTGAAGTACTGAAAGCGGCGTTTGGTCACATTTGTCCCAAACCTCCCTTCAGTTTTCAAAATATCCCAAACATCCCAATTTCGTGGCCTGAGTTATATTTTAGAACCAAATTCTGGTTCTCTGCACGTTTATGCAGTTTGATATTAGGACTTTTTATACCCAACATATGCCAAGTACTGAAAGCGGCAGCGAGTCACATTTTGCACAAACTCCCCTGCAGTTTTCAAAATATCCCAAAAATCCCAATTTCGAGGCCTGAGCCATATTTTGGAGCCTAATTCTGGCTCTCTGCACATATTCGCAGTTTGAAATTACGACTTTTTATACCCAACATATGCCAAGTACTGAAAGCGGCATTTGGTCACATTTGTCCCAAACCCCCCTGCAGTTTTCAAAATATCCCAACCATCCCAATTTCGAGGCCTGAGTCATATTTTGGAGCTAAATTCTGGCTCTATTCACGTATTCGCAGTTTGAAATTACAACTTTTTATACCTAACATATGTGAAGTATTGAAAGCAGCGTTTGGTCACATTTGTCCCAAACCTCCCTGCAGTTTTCAAAATATCCCAAACATCCCAATTTCTAGGCCTGAGTTATATTTTGGAGCCAAATTCTGGTTCTCTGCACGTATTCGCAGTTTGAAATTACGACTTTTTTATACCCAACATATGCCAAGTACTGAAAGTGGCGTTTGGTCACATTTGTCCCAATCCCCCCTGCAATTTTCAAAATATCCCAAACATCCCAATTTCGAGTCCTGAGCCATATTTTGTACCCAAATTCTGGCTCTCTGCACGTATTCGCAGTTTGAAATTACAACTTTTTATAACCAACATATGACAAGTACTGAAAGCGGCAGTGAGTCACATTTTGCATAAACTCCTCTGCAGTTTTCAAAATATCCCAAATATCCCAATTTCGAGGCCTGAGCCATAATTTGGAGACTAATTCTGGCTCTCTGCACGTATTCGCAGTTTGAAATTACGACTTTTTTATACCCAACATATGCCAAGTACTGAAAGCGGCATTTGGTCACATTTGTCCCAAACCTCCCTGCAGTTTTCAAAATATCCCAAACCTCCCTGCTGTTTTCAAAATATCCCAAACATCCCAATTTCGAGGCCTGAGCCATATTTTGGAGCCAAATTCTGGCTCTGCACGTATTCGCAATTTGAAATTACGACTTTTCATACCCAAAATATGCCAAGTACTGAAAGCGGCAATTGGTCACATTTGTCCCAAACCCCCCTGCAGTTTTTAAAATATCCCAAACATCCCAATTTCGAGGCCTGAGTCATATTTTGGAGCTAAATTCTGGCACTATGCACGTATTCGCAGTTTGAAATTACGACTTTTTATACCCAACATATGCCAAGTACTGAAAGCGGCAGAGTCACATTTTGCACAAACTCCCCTGGAGTTTTCAAAATATCCCAAACATCCCAATTTCGAGGCATGAGCCATATGTTGGAGCAAAGTTCAGGCTCTCTGCACGTATTCGCTGTTTGAAATTGCTACTTTTTATACCCAATATATGCCAAGTACTGAAAGCGGCGTTTTGTCACATTTGTCCCAAACCTCCCTGCAGTTTTCAAAATATCCCAAACATTCCAATTTCGAGGCCTGAGCCATATTTTGGAGCCAAATTTAGGCTCTCTGCACGTATTCGCAGTTTGAAATTGCGACTTTTCATACCCAACTTATGCCAAGTACTGAAAGCGGTGTTTGGTCACATTTGTCCCAAACCCCCCTGCAGTTTTCAAAATATCTCAAACATCCCCATTTCGAGGCCTGAGCCATATTTTTAGCTAAATTCTCGCTCTATGCACGTATTTGCAGTTTGAAATTACGACTTTTCATATCCAACATATGCCAAGTACTGAAAGCGGCAGTGAGTCACATTTTGCACAAACTCCCCTGCAGTTTTCAAAATATCCCAAACATCCCAATTTCGAGGCCTGAGCCATATTTTGGAGCAAAATTCTGGCTCTCTAAACGTATTCGCAGTTGGAAATTACGACTTTTTTATACCTAACATATGTGAAGTACTGAAAGCGGCGTTTGGTCACATTTGTCCCAAACCTCCCTTCAGTTTTCAAAATATCCCAAACATCCCAATTTCGTGGCCTGAGTTATATTTTAGAACCAAATTCTGGTTCTCTGCACGTTTATGCAGTTTGATATTAGGACTTTTTATACCCAACATATGCCAAGTACTGAAAGCGGCAGCGAGTCACATTTTGCACAAACTCCCCTGCAGTTTTCAAAATATCCCAAAAATCCCAATTTCGAGGCCTGAGCCATATTTTGGAGCCTAATTCTGGCTCTCTGCACATATTCGCAGTTTGAAATTACGACTTTTTATACCCAACATATGCCAAGTACTGAAAGCGGCATTTGGTCACATTTGTCCCAAACCCCCCTGCAGTTTTCAAAATATCCCAACCATCCCAATTTCAAGGCCTGAGTCATATTTTGGAGCTAAATTCTGGCTCTATGCACGTATTCGCAGTTTGAAATTACAACTTTTTATACCTAACATATGTGAAGTATTGAAAGCAGCGTTTGGTCACATTTGTCCCAAACCTCCCTGCAGTTTTCAAAATATCCCAAACATCCCAATTTCTAGGCCTGAGTTATATTTTGGAGCCAAATTCTGGTTCTCTGCACGTATTCGCAGTTTGAAATTACGACTTTTTTATACCCAACATATGCCAAGTACATAAAAAAGTGAAAGTGGCGTTTGGTCACATTTGTCCCAATCCCCCCTGCAATTTTCAAAATATCCCAAACATCCCAATTTCGAGTCCTGAGCCATATTTTGTACCCAAATTCTGGCTCTCTGCACGTATTCGCAGTTTGAAATTACAACTTTTTATAACCAACATATGACAAGTACTGAAAGCGGCAGTTAGTCACATTTTGCATAAACTCCTCTGCAGTTTTCAAAATATCCCAAATATCCCAATTTCGAGGCCTGAGCCATAATTTGGAGACTAATTCTGGCTCTCTGCACGTATTCGCAGTTTGAAATTACGACTTTTTTATACCCAACATATGCCAAGTACTGAAAGCGGCATTTGGTCACATTTGTCCCAAACCTCCCTGCAGTTTTCAAAATATCCCAAACCTCCCTGCTGTTTTCAAAATATCCCAAACATCCCAATTTCGAGGCCTGAGCCATATTTTGGAGCCAAATTCTGGCTCTGCACGTATTCGCAATTTGAAATTACGACTTTTCATACCCAAAATATGCCAAGTACTGAAAGCGGCAATTGGTCACATTTGTCCCAAACCCCCCTGCAGTTTTTAAAATATCCCAAACATCCCAATTTCGAGGCCTGAGTCATATTTTGGAGCTAAATTCTGGCTCTATGCACGTATTCGCAGTTTGAAATTACGACTTTTTATACCCAACATATGCCAAGTACTGAAAGCGGCAGAGTCACATTTTGCACAAACTCCCCTGGAGTTTTCAAAATATCCCAAACATCCCAATTTCGAGGCATGAGCCATATGTTGGAGCAAAGTTCAGGCTCTCTGCACGTATTCGCTGTTTGAAATTGCGACTTTTTATACCCAATATATGCCAAGTACTGAAAGCGGCGTTTGGTCACATTTGTCCCAAACCTCCCTGCAGTTTTCAAAATATCCCAAACATTCCAATTTCGAGGCCTGAGCCATATTTTGGAGCCAAATTTAGGCTCTCTGCACGTATTCGCAGTTTGAAATTGCGACTTTTCATACCCAACTTATGCCAAGTACTGAAAGCGGTGTTTGGTCACATTTGTCCCAAACCCCCCTGCAGTTTTCAAAATATCTCAAACATCCCTATTTCGAGGCCTGAGCCATATTTTTAGCTAAATTCTCGCTCTATGCACGTATTCGCAGTTTGAAATTACGATTTTTTATACCCAACATATGCCAAGTACTGAAAGTGGCGTTTGGTCACATTTGTCCCAATCCCCCCTGCAGTTTTCAAAATATCCCAACCATCCCAATTTCGAGGCCTGAGTCATATTTTGGAGCTAAATTCTGGCTCTATGCACGTATTCGCAGTTTGAAATTACGACTTTTTTATACCCAACATATGCTAAGTACTGAAAGCGGCATTTGGTCAAATTTGGCCCAATCCCCCCTGCAATTTTCAAAATATCCCAAACATCCCAATTTCGAGGCCTGAGTCATATTTTGGAGCCAAATTCTGGCTCTCTGCACGTCTTCGCAGTTTGAAATTACGACTTTTTATACCCAACATATGCCAAGTACTGAAAGCGGCAGTGAGTCACATTTTGCAACAAACTCCCCTGCAGTTTTCAAAATATCCCAAATATCCCAATTTCGAGGCCTGAGCCATATTTTGGAGCCAAATTTAGGCTCTCTGCACGTAATCGCTGTTTGAAAATGCGACTTTTCATACCCAAAATATGCCAAGTACTGAAAGCGGCAATTGGTCACATTTGTCCCAAACCCCCCATGCAGTTTTCAAAATATCCCAAACATCCCAATTTCGAGGCCTGAGTCATATTTTGGAGCTAAATTCTGGCTCTATGCACGTACTCGCAGTTTGAAATTACGATTTTTTATACCCAACATATGCCAAGTACTGAAAGCGGCATTTGGTCACGTTTGTCCCAAACCTCCCTGCAGTTTTCAAAATATCCCAAACCTCCCTGCAGTTTTCAAAATATCCCAAACATTCCAATTTCGAGGCCTGAGCCATATTTTGGAGCCAAATTTAGGCTCTCTGCACGTATTCGCAGTTTGAAATTACGACTTTTCATACCCAACTTATGCCAAGTACTGAAAGCGGTGTTTGGTCACATTTGTCCCAAACCCCCCTGCAATTTTCAAAATATCTCAAACATCCCAATTTCGAGGCCTGAGCCATATTTTTAGCTAAATTCTGGCTCTATGCACGTATTTGCAGTTTGAAATTACGACTTTTCATACCCAACATATGCCAAGTACTGAAAGCGGCAGTGAGTCACATTTTGCACAAACTCCCCTGCATTTTTCAAAATATCCCAAATATCCCAATTTCGAGGCCTGAGCCATATATTGGAGCCTAATTCTGGGTCTGCACGTATTCGCAGTTTGAAATTACGACTTTTTATACCCAACAAATGTGAAATACTGAAAGCGGCGTTTGGTCACATTTGTCCCAAACCTCCCTGCAGTTTTCAAAATATCCCAAACATCTCAATTTCGAGGCCTGAGGTATATTTTTGAGCCAAATTCTTGTTCTATGCACGTATTCGCAGTTTGAAATTACGACTTTTTATACCCAACATATGCCAAGTACTAAAAACGGCATTTGGTCACATTTGTCCCAAACCCCCCCGCAGTTTTAAAAATATCCCAACCATCCCAATTTCGAGGCCTGAGTCATATTTTGGAGCTAAATTCTGGCTCTATGCACGTATTCGCTGTTTGAAATTACGATTTTTTATACCCAACATATGCCAAGAACTGAAAGCGGCAGTGAATCACATTTTGCACAAACTCCCCTGCAGTTTTCAAAATATCCCAAATATCCCAATTTCGAGGCCTGAGCCATAATTTGGAGCCTAAATCTGGCTCTCTGCACGTATTCGCAGTTTGAAATTACGACTTTTTTATACCCAACATATGCTAAGTACTGAAAGTGGCGTTTGGTCAAATTTGGCCCTATCCCCCCTGCAATTTTCAAAATATCATAAACATCCCAATTTCGAGGCCTGAGTCATATTTTGGAGCCAAATTCTGGCTCTCTGCACGTCTTCGCAGTTTGAAATCACGACTTTTTATACCCAACATATGCCAAGTACTGAAAGCGGCAGTGAGTCACATTTTGCACAAACTCCCCTGCAGTTTTCAAAATATCCCAAACATCCCAATTTTGAGTCCTGAGCCATATTTTGGAGCAAAATTCTGGCTCTCTAAACGTATTCGCAGTTGGAAATTACGACATTTTTATACCTAACATATGTGAAGTACTGAAAGTGGCGTTTGGTCACATATGTCCCAAACCTCCCTGCAGTTTTCAAAATATACCAAACATCCCAATTTCGTGGCCTGAGTTATATTTTAGAACCAAATTCTGGTTCTCTGCACGTTTTCGCAGTTTGATATTAGGACTTTTTATACCCAACATATGCCAAGTACTGAAAGCGGCAGTGAGTCACATTTTGCAAAAACTTCCCTGCAGTTTTCAAAATATCCCAAATATCCCACTTTCGAGGCCTGAGCCATATTTTGGAACCTAATTCTGGCTCTCTGCACGTATTCGCAGTTTGAAATTACAACATTTTTATACCCAACATATTCCAAATACTGAAAGCGGCTTTTGGTCACATTTGTCCCAATCCCCCCTGCAATTTTCAAAATATCCCAAACATCCCAATTTCTAAGCCTGAGCCATATTTTGGAAGCAAATTCTGGCTCTCTGCACGTATTCGCAGTTAAAAATTACGACTTTTTATACCCAACATATGTGAAATACTGAAAGCGGCGTTTGGTCACATTTGTCCCAAACCTCCCTGCAGTTTTCAAAATATCCCAAACATCCCAATTTCGAGGCCTGAGGTATATTTTTGAGCGAAATTCTGATTCTATGCACATATTCGCAGTTTGAAATTACGACTTTTTATACCCAACATATGCCAAGTACTGAAAGCGGCATTTGGTCACATTTGTCCCAAACCTCCTGCAGTTTTCAAAATATCCCAACCATCCCAATTTCGAGGCCTGAGTCATATTTTGGAGCTAAATTCTGGCTCTATGCACGTATTCGCAGCTTGAAATTACGATTTTTTATACCCAACTTATGCCAAGTACTGAAAGTGGCGTTTGGTCACATTTGTCCCAATCCGCCCTGCAGTTTTCAAAATATCCCAACCATCCCAATTTCGAGGCCTGAGTCATATTTTGGAGCTAAATTCTGGCTCTATGCACGTATTCGCAGTTTGAAATTACGACTTTTTTATACCCAACATATGCCAAGTACTGAAAGTGGCGTTTGGTCACATTTGTCCCAATCCCCCCAGCAATTTTCAAAATATCACAAACATCCCAATTTCGAGTCCTGAGCCATATTTTGGAGCCAAATTCTGGCTCTCTGCACGTATTCGCAATTTGAAATTATAACTTTTTATACCCAACATATGCCAAGTACTGAAAGCGGCAGTGAGTCACATTTTGCACAAACTCCACAGCAGTTTTCAAAATATCCAAAATATCCCAATTTCGAGGCCTGAGCCATAATTTGGAGCCTAATTCTGGCTTTCTGCATGTATTCGCAGTTTGAAATTACGAATTTTTTATACCCAACATATGCTAAGTACTGAAAGCGGTGTTTGGTCAAATTTGGCCCAATCCCCCCTGCAATTTTCAAAATATCCCAAACATCCCAATTTCGAGGCCTGAGTCATATTTTGGAGCCAAATTCTGGCCCTCTGCACGTCTTCGCAGTTTGAAATTACGACTTTTTATACCCAACATATGCCAAGTAATGAAAGCGGCAGTGAGTCACATTTTGCAACAAACTCCCCTACAGTTTTCAAAATATCCCAAATATCCCAATTTCGAGGCCTGAGCCATATTTTGGAGCCAAATTCAGGCTCTCTGCACGTAATCGCTGTTTGAAAATGCGACTTTTTATACCCAACATATGCCAAGTACTGAAAGCGGCAGTGAGTCACATTTTGCACAAACTCCCCTGCAGTTTTCAAAATATCCCAAACATCCCAATTTTGAGTCCTGAGCCATATTTTGGAGCAAAATTCTGGCTCTCTAAACGTATTCGCAGTTGGAAATTACGACTTTTTTATACCTAACATATGTGAAGTACTGAAAGTGGCGTTTGGTCACATATGTCCCAAACCTCCCTGCAGTTTTCAAAATATACCAAACATCCCAATTTCGTGGCCTGAGTTATATTTTAGAACCAAATTCTGGTTCTCTGCACGTTTTCGCAGTTTGATATTAGGACTTTTTATACCCAACATATGCCAAGTACTGAAAGCGGCAGTGAGTCACATTTTGCAAAAACTTCCCTGCAGTTTTCAAAATATCCCAAATATCCAACTTTCGAGGCCTGAGCCATATTTTGGAGCCTAATTCTGGCTCTCTGCACGTATTCGCAGTTTGAAATTACAACATTTTTATACCCAACATATTCCAAATACTGAAAGCGGCTTTTGGTCACATTTGTCCCAATCCCCCCTGCAATTTTCAAAATATCCCAAACATCCCAATTTCTAAGCCTGAGTCATATTTTGGAGCCAAATTCTGGCCCTCTGCACGTCTTCGCAGTTTAAAATTACGACTTTTTATACCCAACATATGCCAAGTAATGAAAGCGGCAGTGAGTCACATTTTGCAACAAACTCCCCTACAGTTTTCAAAATATACCAAATATCCCAATTTCGAGGCCTGAGCCATATTTTGGAGCCAAATTCAGGCTCTCTGCACGTAATCGCTGTTTGAAAATGCGACTTTTTATACCCAACATATGCCAAGCACTGAAAGCGGCATTTGGTCACATTTGTCCCAAACCTCCCTGCAGTTTTCAAAATATCCCAAACCTCCCTGCAGTTTTCAAAATATCCCAAACATCCCAATTTCGAGGCCTGAGCCATATTTTGGAGCCAAATTCAGGCTCTGCACGTATTCGCAATTTGAAATTACGACTTTTCATACCCAAAATATGCCAAGTACTGAAAGCGGCAATTGGTCACATTTGTCCCAAACCCCCCCTGCAGCTTTCAAAATATCCTAAACATCCCAATTTCGAGGC
Source organism: Procambarus clarkii (assembly GCF_040958095.1). NCBI lineage: Eukaryota > Metazoa > Arthropoda > Malacostraca > Decapoda > Cambaridae > Procambarus > Procambarus clarkii. The sequence continues at coordinate 7,949,853 of NC_091218.1, read as the reverse complement.
CTGAGCCATATTTTGGAGCCAAATTCAGGCTCTCTGCACGTAATCGCTGTTTGAAAATGCTACTTTTTATTCCCAACATATGCCAAGTACTGAAAGCGGCATTTGGTCACATTTGTCCCAAACCTCCCTGCAGTTTTCAAAATATCCCAAACCTCCCTGCAGTTTTCAAAATATCCCAAACATCCCAATTTCGAGGCCTGAGCCATATTTTGGAGCCAAATTCAGGCTCTGCACGTATTCGCAATTTGAAATTACGACTTTTCATACCCAAAATATGCCAAGTACTGAAAGCGGCGTTTGGTCACATTTGTCCCAAACCTCCCTGCAGTTTTCAAAAAATCCCAAACATTCCAATTTCGAGGCCTGAGCCATATTTTGGAGCCAAATTTAGGCTCTCTGCACGTATTTGCAATTTGAAATTACGACTTTTCATACCCAACTTATGCCAAGTACTGAAAGCGGTGTTTGGTCACATTTGTCCCAAACCCCCCTGCAGTTTTCAAAATATCCCAACCATCCCAATTTCGAGGCCTGAGTCATATTTTGGAGCTAAATTCTGGCTCTATGCACGTATTCGCAGTTTGAAATTACGATTTTTTATATCCAACTTATGCCAAGTACTGAAAGTGGCGTTTGGTCACAATTGTCCCAATCCGCCCTGCAGTTTTCAAAATATCCCAACCATCCCAATTTCGAGGCCTGAGTCATATTTTGGAGCTAAATTCTGGCTCTATGCACGTATTCGCAGTTTGAAATTACGACTTTTTTATACCCAACATATGCCAAGTACTGAAAGTGGCGTTTCGTCACATTTGTCCCAATCCCCCCAGCAATTTTCAAAATATCACAAACATCCCAATTTCGAGGCCTGAGTCATATTTTGGAGCCAAATTCTGGCCCTCTGCACGTCTTCGCAGTTTGAAATTACGACTTTTTATACCCAACATATGCCAAGTACTGAAAGCGGCAGTGAGTCACATTTTGCAACAAACTCCCCTGCAGTTTTCAAAATATCCCAAATATCCCAATTTCGAGGCCTGAGCCATATTTTGGAGCCAAATTCAGGCTCTCTGCACGTAATCGCTGTTTGAAAATGCGACTTTTTATACCCAACATATGCCAAGTACTGTAAGCGGCATTTGGTCACATTCGTCCCAAACCTCCCTGCAGTTTTCAAAATATCCCAAACCTCCCTGCAGTTTTCAAAATATCCCAAACATCCCAATTTCGAGGCCTGAGCCATATTTTGGAGCCAAATTCAGGCTCTGCACGTATTCGCAATTTGAAATTACGACTTTTCATACCCAAAATATGCCAAGTACTGAAAGTGGCAATTGGTCACATTTGTCCCAAACCCCCCCTGCAGTTTTCAAAATATCCTAAACATCCCAATTTCGAGGCCTGAGCCATATTTTGAAGCCAAATTCAGGCTCTCTGCACGTAATCGCTTTTTGAAAATGCGACTTTTTATACCCAACATATGCCAAGTACTGAAAGCGGCATTTGGTCACATTTGTCCCAAAGCTCCCTGCAGTTTTCAAAATATCCCAAACCTCCCTGCAGTTTTCAAAATATCCCAAACCTCCCTGCAGTTTTCAAAATATCCCAAACATCCCAATTTCGAGGGCTGAGCCATATTTTGGAGCCAAATTCAGGCTCTGCACGTATTCACAATTTGAAATTACGACTTTTCATACCCAAAATATGCCAAGTACTGAAAGCGGCGTTTGGTCACATTTGTCCCAAACCTCCCTGCAGTTTTCAAAAAATCCCAAACATTCCAATTTCGAGGCCTGAGCCATATTTTGGAGCCAAATTTAGGCTCTCTGCACGTATTCGCAATTTGAAATTACGACTTTTCATACCCAACTTATGCCAAGTACTGAAAGCGGTGTTTGGTCACATTTGTCCCAAACCCCCCTGCAGTTTTCAAAATATCTCAAACATCCCAATTTCGAGGCCTGAGCCATATTTTTAGCTAAATTCTGGCTCTATGCACGTATTTGCAGTTTGAAATTACGACTTTTCATACCCAACATATGCCAAGTACTGAAAGCAGCAGTGAGTCACATTTTGCACAAACTCCCCTGCAGTTTTCAAAAAATCCCAAGCATCCCAATTTCGAGGCCTGAGCCATATTTTGGAGCAAAATTCTGGCTCTCTAAACGTATTCGCAGTTGGAAATTACGATTTTTTTATACCTAACATATGTGAAGTACTGAAAGCGGCGTTTGGTCACATATGTTCCAAACCTCCCTGCAGTTTTCAAAATATCCCAAACATCCCAATTTCGTGGCCTGAGTTATATTTTAGAACCAAATTCTGGTTCTCTGCACGTTTTCGCAGTTTGATATTAGGACTTTTTATACCCAACTTATGCCAAGTACTGAAAGCGGCAGTGAGTCACATTTTGCACAAACTCCCCTGCAGTTTTCAAAATATCCCAAATATCCCATTTTCGAGGCCTGAGCCATATTTTGGAGGCTAATTCTGGCTCTCTGCACCTATTCGCAGTTTGAAATTACAACATTTTTATACCCAACATATTCCAAATACTGAAAGCGGCGTTTGGTCACATTTGTCCCAATCCCCCCTGCAGTTTTCAAAATATCCCAAACATCCCAATTTCGAGGCCTGAGGTATATTTTTGAGCCAAATTCTGGTTCTATGCACGTATTCGCAGTTTGAAATTACGATTTTTTATACCCATCGTATGCCAAGTACTGAAAGCGGCATTTGGTCACATTTGTCCCAAACCCCCCTGCAGTTTTTAAAATATCCCAACCATCCCAATTTCGAGGCCTGAGTCATATTTTGGAGCTAAATTCTGGCTCTATGCACGTATTCGCAGTTTGAAATTCGACTTTTTTATACCCAACATATGCCAAGTACTGAAAGTGGCGTTTGGTCACATTTGTCCCAATCCCCCCTGCAATTTTCAAAATATCCCAAACATCCCAATTTCGAGTCCTGAGCCATATTTTGGAGCCAAATTCTGGCTCTCTGCACGTATTCGCAGTTTGAAATTACAACTTTTTATACCCAACATATGCCAAGTACTGAAAGCGGCAGTGAGTCACATTTTGCACAAACTCCCCTGCAGTTTTCAAAATATCCCAAATATCCCAATTTTGAGGCCTGAGCCATAATTTGGAGCCTAATTCTGGCTCTCTGCACGTATTCGCAGTTTGAAATTACGACTTTTTTATACCCAACATATGCTAAGTACTGAAAGCGGCGTTTGGTCAAATTTGTCCCAATCCCCCCTGCAATTTTCAAAATATCCCAAACCTCCCTGCAGTTTTCAATATATCCCAAACATCCCAATTTCGAGGCCTGAGCCATATTTTGGAGTCAAATTCAGGCTCTGCACGTATTCGCAATTTGAAATAACGACTTTTCATACCAAAAATATGCCAAGTACTGAATGCGGCAATTGGTCACATTTGTCCCAAACCCCCCTGCAGTTTTCAAAATTTCCCAAACAGCCCAATTTCGAGGCCTGAGTCATATTTTGGAGCTAAATTTTGGCTCTATGCACGTATTCTCAGTTTGAAATTACGATTTTTAATACCCAACATATGCCAAGTACTGAAAGCGGCAGAGTCACATTTTGCACAAACTCCCCTGCAGTTTTCAAAATAACCCAAATATCCCAATTTCGAGGCCTGAGCCATATTTTGGAGCCTAATTCTGGCTCCCTGCACGTATTCGCAGTTTGAAATTACGACTTTTCATACCCAAAATATGCCAAGTACTGAAAGCGGCGTTTGGTCACATATGTCCCAAACCTCCCTGCAGTTTTCAAAATATCCCAAACATCCCAATTTCGGGGCCTGAGCCATATTTTGGAGCCAAATTCAGGCTCTGCACATATTCGCAGTTTGAAATTACGACTTTTCATACCCAACATATGCCAAGTACTGAAAGCGGCATTTGGTCACATTTGTCCCAAACCCCCATGCAGTTTTCAAAATATCCGAAACATCCCAATTTCGAGTCCTGAGCCATATTTTGCAGCTAAATTCTGGCTCTATGCACGTATTCGCAGTGTGAAATTACAACTTTTTATACCCAACATATGCCAAGTATTGAAAGCAGCAGTGAGTCACATTTTGCACAAACTCCCCTGCAGTTTTCAAAATATCCTAAATATCCCAATTTCGAGGCCTGAGCCATACTTTGGAGCCAAATTTTAGCTCTCTGCACGTATTCGCAGTTTGAAATTACGAATTTTTTATACCAAACATATGCCAAGTACTGAAAGTGGCAGAGTCACATTTTGCACAAACTCCACTACAGTTTTCAAAATATCCCAAACCCCCCAATTTCAAAGCCTGAGCCATATTTTAGAGCGAAATTCTGGCTCTCTTCACGTATTCGCCGTTTGAAATTACGACTTTTTATACCCAACATATGCCAAGTACTGAAAGCAACAGTGAGTCATATTTTGCACAAACTCCCCTGCAGTTTTCAAAATATCCCAAATATCCCAATTTCGAGGCCTGTGCCATATTTTGGAGCGAAATTCGGGCTCTTTGCACGTATTCGTTGCTTGAAATTACGGTTTTTTTATACCCAACATATGCGAAGTACTGAAAGCGGCGTTTGGTCACATTTGTCCCAATCCCCCCTGCAATTTTCAAAATATCCCAAACATCCCAATTTCGAGGCCTAAGCCATATTTTGGTGCCAAATTCTGGCTCTCGGCACGTATTTGCAGTTTGAAATTACGACTTTTATACCCAACATATGCCAAATACTGAAAGCGGGGTTTGGTCATTTTTGTCCAAACTCCCCCGCAGTTTTCAAAATATCCCAAACATCCCAATTTAAAGGCCTGAGCCATATTTTGGAGCCAAATTCTGGCTCTCTGCACGAATTCCCAGTTTGAAATTACGATTTTTTTATTCCCAACATATGCGTTGTACTAAAAGCGGCGTTTAGTCACATTTGTCTCAAACCTCCCTGCAGTTTTGAAAATATCCCAAACATCATAATATCGAGGCCTCAGCCATATTTTGGAGCCAAATTCTGGCTCTTTGCACGTGTTCTTAGTTTGATATTACGACTTTTTATACCCAACATATGCCAAGTACTGAAAGCGGCAGTGAGTCACATTTTGCACAAACTCCCCTGCAGTTTTCAAAATATCCCAAACAACCCATTTTCGAGGCCTGAGCCATATTTTGGAGCCAAATTCTGGCTCTCTGCACGTATTCGCAATTTGAAATTACGACTTTTTTATACCCAACTTATGCGAAGTACTGAAAGCGGCGTTTGGTCATATTTGTGCCAAACTCCCCTGCAGTTTTCAAAATATCTTAAACATCCCAATTTCGAGCACTGATCCATATTTTGGAGCCAAAGTCTGGCTCTATGCACGTATTTGCAGTTTGATATTACGTCTTTTTATACCGAACATATGTCAAGTACAGAAAGCGGCAGTGAGTCACATTTTGCAAAAACTCCAATGCAGTTTTCAAAATATCCCAAACATCCCAATTTCGAGGCCTGAGCCATATTTTGGAGCAAAATTCTGGCTCTCTAAACGTATTCGCAGTTGGAAATAACGACTTTTTTATACCTAACATATGTGAAGTACTGAAAGCGGCGTTTGGTCACATTTGTCCCAAACCTCCCTGCAGTTTTCAAAATATCCCAAACATCCCAATTTCGTGGCCTGAGTTATATTTTAGAACCAAATTCTGGTTCTCTGCACGTTTATGCAGTTTGATATTGGGACTTTTTATACCCAACATATGCCAAGTACTGAAAGCGGCAGCGAGTCAAATTTTGCACAAACTCCCCTGCAGTTTTCAAAATATCCCAAAAATCCCAATTTCGAGGCCTGAGCCATATTTTGGAGCCTAATTCTGGCTCTCTGCACATATTCGCAGTTTGAAATTACAACATTTTTGTACCGAACATATGCCAAGTACTGAAAGCGGCATTTGGTCACATTTGTCCCAAACCCCCTACAGTTTTCAAAATATCCCAACCATCCCAATTTCGAGGCCTGAGTCATATTTTGGAGCTAAATTCTGGCTCTATGCACGTATTCGCAGTTTGAAATTACGATTTTTTATACCCAACATATGCCAAGTACTGAAAGTGGCGTTTGGTCACATTTGTCTCAATCCCCCCTGCAGTTTTCAAAATATCCCAACCATCCCAATTTCGAGGCCTGAGTCATATTTTGGAGCTAAATTCTGGCTCTATGCACGTATTCGCAGTTTGAAATAACGACTTTTTTTATACCCAACATATGCTAAGTACTGAAAGCGGCGTTTGGTCAAATTTGGCCCAATCCCCCCTGCAATTTTCAAAATATCCCAAACATCCCAATTTCGAGGCCTGAGTCATATTTTGGAGCCAAATTCTGGCTCTCTGCACGACTTCGCAGTTTGAAATTACGACTTTTTATACCCAACATATGCCAAGTGCTGAAAGCGGCAGTGAGTCACATTTTGCAACAAACTCCCCTGCAGTTTTCAAAATATCCCAAATATCCCAATTTCGAGGCCTGAGCCATATTTTGGAGCCAAATTCAGGCTCTCTGCACGTAATCGCTGTTTGAAAATGCGACTTTTTATACCCAACATATGCCAAGTACTGAAAGCGGCATTTGGTCACATTTGTCCCAAACCTCCCTGCAGTTTTCAAAAGATCCCAAACATCCCAATTTCGAGGCCTGAGCCATATTTTGGAGCCAAATTCAGGCACTGCACGTATTCGCAATTTGAAATTACGACTTTTCATACCCAAAATATGCCAAGTACTGAAAGCGGCAATTGGTCACATTTGTCCCAAACCCCCCATGCAGTTTTCAAAATATCCCAAACATCCCAATTTCGAGGTCTGAGTCATATTTTGGAGCTAAATTCTGGCTCTATGCACGTATTCGCAGTTTGAAATTACGATATTTTATACCCAACATATGCCAAGTACTGAAAGCGGCATTTGGTCACGTTTGTCCCAAACCTCCCTGCAGTTTTCAAAATATCCCAAACCTCCCTGCAGTTTTCAAAATATCCCAAACATTCCAACTTCGAGGCCTGAGCCATATTTTGGAGCCAAATTTAGGCTCTCTGCACGTATTCGCAGTTTGAAATTACGACTTTTCATACCCAACTTATGCCAAGTACTGAAAGCGGTGTTTGGTCACATTTGTCCCAAACCTCCCTGCAATTTTCAAAATATCTCAAACATCCCAATTTCGAGGCCTGAGCCATATTTTTAGCTAAATTCTGGCTCTATGCACGTATTTGCAGTTTGAAATTACGACTTTTCATACCCAACATATGCCAAGTACTGAAAGCGGCAGTGAGTCACATTTTGCACAAACTCCCCTGCATTTTTCAAAATATCCCAAACATCTCAATTTCGAGGCCTGAGGTATATTTTTGAGCCAAATTCTTGTTCTATGCACGTATTCGCTGTTTGAAATTACGATTTTTTATACCCAACATATGCCAAGTACTGAAAGTGGCGTTTGGTCACATTTGTCCCAATCCCCCCTGCAGTTTTCAAAATATCCCAACCATCCCAATTTCGAGGCCTGAGTCATATTTTGGAGCCAAATTCTGGTTCTATGCACGTATTCGCAGTTTGAAATTAGGACTTTTTTATACCCAACATATGCCAAGTACTGAAAGTGGCGTTTGGTCACATTTGTCCCAATCCCCCCAGCAATTTTCAAAATATCCCAAACATCCCAATTTCGAGTCCTGAGCCATATTTTGGAGCCAAATTCTGGCTCTCTGCATGAATTCGCAGTATGAAACTGCGACTTTTTTATACCCAACATAGGCCTAGTACTGAAAGCAGCGTTTGGTCACATTTGTCCCAATCCCCCCAGCAATTTTCAAAATATCCCAAACATCCCAATTTCGAGGCCTGAGTCATATTTTGGAGCTAAATTCTGGCTCTCTGCACGTATTCGCAGTTTAAAATTACAACTTTTTATACCCAACATATGCCAAGAACTGAAAGCGGCAGTGAGTCACATTTTGCACAAACTCCCCTGCAGTTTTCAAAATATCCCAAATATCCCAATTTCGAGGCCTGAGCCATAATTTGGAGCCTAAATCTGGCTCTCTGCACGTATACGCAGTTTGAAATTACGACTTTTTTATACCCAACATATGCTAAGTACTGAAAGTGGCGTTTGGTCAAATTAGGCCCTATCCCCCTGCAATTTTCAAAATATCCCAAACATCCCAATTTCGAGGCCTGAGTCATATTTTGGAGCCAAATTCTGGCTCTCTGCACGTCTTCGCAGTTTGAAATTACGACTTTTTATACCCAACATATGCCAAGTACTGAAAGCGGCAGTGAGTCACATTTTGCACAAACTCCCCTGCAGTTTTCAAAATATCCCAAACATCCCAATTTTGAGTCCTGAGCCATATTTTGGAGCAAAATTCTGGCTCTCTAAACGTATTCGCAGTTGGAAATTACGAATTTTTTATACCTAACATATGTGAAGTACTGAAAGTGGCGTTTGGTCACATATGTCCCAAACCTCCCTGCAGTTTTCAAAATATACCAAACATCCCAATTTCGTAGCCTGAGTTATATTTTAGAACCAAATTCTGGTTCTCTGCACGTTTTCGCAGTTTGATATTAGGACTTTTTATACCCAACATATGCCAAGTACTGAAAGCGGCAGTGAGTCACATTTTGCACAAACTTCCCTGCAGTTTTCAAAATATCCCAAATATCCCACTTTCGAGGCTTGAGCCATATTTTGGAGCCTAATTCTGGCTCTCTGCACGTATTCGCAGTTTGAAATTACAACATTTTTATACCCAACATATTCCAAATACTGAAAGCGGCGTTTGGTCACATTTGTCCCAATCCCCCCCTGCAATTTTCAAAATATCCCAAACATCCCAATTTCTAAGCCTGAGCCATATTTTGGAACCAAATTCTGGCTCTCTGCACGTATTCGCAGTTTGAAATTACGACTTTTTATACCCAACATATGTGAAATACTGAAAGCGGCGTTTGGTCACATTTGTCCCAAACCTCCCTGCAGTTTTCAAAATATCCCAACCATCCCAATTTCGAGGCTTGAGTCATATTTTGGAGCTACATTCTGGCTCTATGCACGTATTCGCAGTTTGAAATTACGATTTTTTATACCCAACTTATGCCAAGTACTGAAAGTGGCGTTTGGTCACATTTGTCCCAATCCCCCTGCAGTTTTCAAAATATCCCAACCATCCCAATTTCGAGGCCTGAGTCATATTTTGGAGCTAAATTCTGGCTCTATGCACGTATTCGCAGTTTGAAATTACGACTTTTTTATACCCAACATATGCCTAGTACTGAAAGTGGCGTTTGGTCACATTTGTCCCAATCCCCCCTGCAATTTTCAAAATATCCCAAACATCCCAATTTCGAGGCCTGAGTCATATTTTGGAGCCAAATTCTGGCCCTCTGCACGTCTTCGCAGTTTGAAATTACGACTTTTTATACCCAACATATGCCAAGTACTGAAAGCGGCAATGAGTCACATTTTGCAACAAACTCCCCTGCAGTTTTCAAAATATCCCAAATATCCCAATTTTGAGGCCTGAGCCATAATTTGGAGCCTAATTCTGGCTCTCTGCACGTATTCGCTGTTTGAAATTACGACTTTTTTGTACCCAACATATGCTAAGTACTGAAAGCGGCGTTTGGTCAAATTTGTCCCAATCCCCCCTGTAATTTTCAAAATATCCCAAACCTCCCTGCAGTTTTCAATATATCCCAAACATCCCAATTTCGAGGCCTGAGCCATATTTTGGAGTCAAATTCAGGCTCTGCACGTATTCGCAATTTGAAATTACGACTTTTCATACCCAAAATATGCCAAGTACTGAAAGCGGCAATTGGTCACATTTGTCCCAAACCCCCCTGCAGTTTTCAAAATATCCCAAACATCCCAATTTCGAGGCCTGAGTCATATTTTGGAGCTAAATTTTGGCTCTATGCAAGTATTCTCAGTTTGAAATTACGATTTTTAATACCCAACATATGCCAAGTACTGAAAGCGGCAGAGTCACATTTTGCTTAAACTCCCCTGCAGTTTTCAAAATAACCTAAATATCCCAATTTCGAGGCCTGAGCCATATTTTGGAGCCTAATTCTGGCTCCCTGCACGTATTCGCAGTTTGAAATTACGACTTTTCATACCCAAAATATTACAAGTACTGAAAGCGGCGTTTGGTCACATTTGTCCCAAACCTCCCTGCAGTTTTCAAAATATCCCAAACATCCCAATTTCGGGGCCTGAGCCATATTTTGGAGCCAAATTCAGGCTCTGCACATATTCGCAGTTTGAAATTACGACTTTTCATACCCAACATATGCCAAGTACTGAAAGCGGAATTTGGTCACATTTGTCCCAAACCCCCATGCAGTTTTCAAAATATCCCAAACATCCCAATTTCGAGTCCTGAGCCATATTTTGCAGCTGAATTCTGGCTCTATGCACGTATTCGCAGTGTGAAATTACAACTTTTTATACCCAACATATGCCAAGTATTGAAAGCAGCAGTGAGTCACATTTTGCACAAACTCCCCTGCAGTTTTCAAAATATCCTAAATATCCCAATTTCGAGGCCTGAGCCATACTTTGGAGCCAAATTTTGGCTCTCAGCACGTATTCGCAGTTTGAAATTACGAATTTTTTATACCAAACATATGCCAAGTACTGAAAGTGGCAGAGTCACATTTTGCACAAACTCCACTACAGTTTTCAAAATATCCCAAACCCCCCAATTTCAAAGCCTGAGCCATATTTTAGAGCCAAATTCTGGCTCTTTGCACGTATTCTTAGTTTGATATTACGACTTTTTATACCCAACATATGCCAAGTACTGAAAGCGGCAGTGAGTCACATTTTGCACAAACTCCCCTGCAGTTTTCAAAATATCCCAAACATCCCATTTTCGAGGCCTGAGCCATATTTTGGAGCTAAATTCTGGCTCTCTGCACGTATTCGCAATTTGAAATTACGACTTTTTTATACCCAACTTATGCGAAGTACTGAAAGCGGCGTTTGGTAATATTTGTGCCAAACTCCCCTGCAGTTTTCAAAATATCTTAAACATCCCAATTTCGAGCCCTGATCCATATTTTGGAGCCAAAGTCTGGCTCTATGCACGTATTTGCAGTTTGATATTACGTCTTCTTATACCGAACATATGTCAAGTACAGAAAGCGGCAGTCAGTCACATTTTGCACAAACTCCAATGCAGTTTTCAAAATATCCCAAACATCCCAATTTCGAGGCCTGAGCCATATTTTGGAGCGAAATTCGGGCTCTTTGCACGTATTCGCTGCTTGAAATTACGACTTTTTTATACCCAACATATGCGAAATACTGAAAGCGGCGTTTGGTCACATTTGTCTCAAACCTCCCTGCAGTTTTCAAAATATCCCAAACAACCCCAAAATCGAGGACTCAGCCATATTTTGGATCCAAATTCTGGCTCTTTGCACGTATTCGCAGTTTGATATTACGACTTTTTATACCCAACATATGCCAAGTACTGAAAGCGGCAGTGAGTCACATTTTGCAATAAACTCCCCTGCAGTTTTCAAAATATCCCAAATATCCCAATTTCGAGGCCTGAGCCATATTTTGGAGCCAAATTCAGGCTCTCTGCACGTAATCGCTGTTTGAAAATGCGACTTTTTATACTCAACATATGCCAAGTACTGAAAGCGGCATTTGGTCACATTTGTCCCAATCCCCCCTGCAATTTTCAAAATATCCCAAACATCCCAATTTCGAGGCCTGAGTCATATTTTGGAGCCAAATTCTGGCCCTCTGCACGTCTTCGCAGTTTGAAATTACGACTTTTTATACCCAACATATGCCAAGTACTGAAAGCGGCAATGAGTCACATTTTGCAACAAACTCCCCTGCAGTTTTCAAAATATCCCAAATATCCCAATTTTGAGGCCTGAGCCATAATTTGGAGCCTAATTCTGGCTCTCTGCACGTATTCGCTGTTTGAAATTACGACTTTTTTGTACCCAACATATGCTAAGTACTGAAAGCGGCGTTTGGTCAAATTTGTCCCAATCCCCCCTGTAATTTTCAAAATATCCCAAACCTCCCTGCAGTTTTCAATATATCCCAAACATCCCAATTTCGAGGCCTGAGCCATATTTTGGAGTCAAATTCAGGCTCTGCACGTATTCGCAATTTGAAATTACGACTTTTCATACCCAAAATATGCCAAGTACTGAAAGCGGCAATTGGTCACATTTGTCCCAAACCCCCCTGCAGTTTTCAAAATATCCCAAACATCCCAATTTCGAGGCCTGAGTCATATTTTGGAGCTAAATTTTGGCTCTATGCAAGTATTCTCAGTTTGAAATTACGATTTTTAATACCCAACATATGCCAAGTACTGAAAGCGGCAGAGTCACATTTTGCTTAAACTCCCCTGCAGTTTTCAAAATAACCTAAATATCCCAATTTCGAGGCCTGAGCCATATTTTGGAGCCTAATTCTGGCTCCCTGCACGTATTCGCAGTTTGAAATTACGACTTTTCATACCCAAAATATTACAAGTACTGAAAGCGGCGTTTGGTCACATTTGTCCCAAACCTCCCTGCAGTTTTCAAAATATCCCAAACATCCCAATTTCGGGGCCTGAGCCATATTTTGGAGCCAAATTCAGGCTCTGCACATATTCGCAGTTTGAAATTACGACTTTTCATACCCAACATATGCCAAGTACTGAAAGCGGAATTTGGTCACATTTGTCCCAAACCCCCATGCAGTTTTCAAAATATCCCAAACATCCCAATTTCGAGTCCTGAGCCATATTTTGCAGCTGAATTCTGGCTCTATGCACGTATTCGCAGTGTGAAATTACAACTTTTTATACCCAACATATGCCAAGTATTGAAAGCAGCAGTGAGTCACATTTTGCACAAACTCCCCTGCAGTTTTCAAAATATCCTAAATATCCCAATTTCGAGGCCTGAGCCATACTTTGGAGCCAAATTTTGGCTCTCTGCACGTATTCGCAGTTTGAAATTACGAATTTTTTATACCAAACATATGCCAAGTACTGAAAGTGGCAGAGTCACATTTTGCACAAACTCCACTACAGTTTTCAAAATATCCCAAACCCCCCAATTTCAAAGCCTGAGCCATATTTTAGAGCCAAATTCTGGCTCTTTGCACGTATTCTTAGTTTGATATTACGACTTTTTATACCCAACATATGCCAAGTACTGAAAGCGGCAGTGAGTCACATTTTGCACAAACTCCCCTGCAGTTTTCAAAATATCCCAAACATCCCATTTTCGAGGCCTGAGCCATATTTTGGAGCTAAATTCTGGCTCTCTGCACGTATTCGCAATTTGAAATTACGACTTTTTTATACCCAACTTATGCGAAGTACTGAAAGCGGCGTTTGGTAATATTTGTGCCAAACTCCCCTGCAGTTTTCAAAATATCTTAAACATCCCAATTTCGAGCCCTGATCCATATTTTGGAGCCAAAGTCTGGCTCTATGCACGTATTTGCAGTTTGATATTACGTCTTCTTATACCGAACATATGTCAAGTACAGAAAGCGGCAGTCAGTCACATTTTGCACAAACTCCAATGCAGTTTTCAAAATATCCCAAACATCCCAATTTCGAGGCCTGAGCCATATTTTGGAGCGAAATTCGGGCTCTTTGCACGTATTCGCTGCTTGAAATTACGACTTTTTTATACCCAACATATGCGAAATACTGAAAGCGGCGTTTGGTCACATTTGTCTCAAACCTCCCTGCAGTTTTCAAAATATCCCAAACAACCCCAAAATCGAGGACTCAGCCATATTTTGGATCCAAATTCTGGCTCTTTGCACGTATTCGCAGTTTGATATTACGACTTTTTATACCCAACATATGCCAAGTACTGAAAGCGGCAGTGAGTCACATTTTGCAATAAACTCCCCTGCAGTTTTCAAAATATCCCAAATATCCCAATTTCGAGGCCTGAGCCATATTTTGGAGCCAAATTCAGGCTCTCTGCACGTAATCGCTGTTTGAAAATGCGACTTTTTATACTCAACATATGCCAAGTACTGAAAGCGGCATTTGGTCACATTTGTCCCAAACCTCCCTGCAGTTTTCAAAATATCCCAAACATCCAAATTTCGAGGCCTAAGCCATATTTTGGAGCCAAATTCTGGTCTCTTCACGTATTCACAGTTTGAAATTACGACTTTTTATACCCAACATATGCCAAGTACTGAAAGCGGCAGTGAGTCACATTTTGCAACAAACTCCCCTGCAGTTTTCAAAATATCCCAAATATCCCAATTTCGAGGCCTGAGCCATATTTTGGAGCCAAATTCAGGCTCTCTGCACGTAATCGCTGTTTGAAAATGCGACTTTTTATACCCAACATATGCCAAGTACTGAAAGCGGCATTTGGTCACATTTGTCCCAAACCTCCCTGCAGTTTTCAAAAGATCCCAAACATCCCAATTTCGAGGCCTGAGCCATATTTTGGAGCCAAATTCAGGCTCTGCACGTATTCGCAATTTGAAATTACGACTTTTCATACCCAAAATATGCCAAGTACTGAAAGCTGCAATTGGTCACATTTGTCCCAAACCCCCCATGCAGTTTTCAAAATATCCCAAACATCCCAATTTCGAGGTCTGAGTCATATTTCGGAGCTAAATTCTGGCTCTATGCACGTATTCGCAGTTTGAAATTACGATTTTTTATACCCAACATATGCCAAGTACTGAAAGCGGCATTTGGTCACGTTTGTCCCAAACCTCCCTGCAGTTTTCAAAATATCCCAAACCTCCCTGCAGTTTTCAAAATATCCCAAACATTCCAACTTCGAGGCCTGAGCCATATTTTGGAGCCAAATTTAGGCTCTCTGCACGTATTCGCAGTTTGAAATTACGACTTTTCATACCCAACTTATGCCAAGTACTGAAAGCGGTGTTTGGTCACATTTGTCCCAAACCTCCCTGCAATTTTCAAAATATCTCAAACATCCCAATTTCGAGGCCTGAGCCATATTTTTAGCTAAATTCTGGCTCTATGCACGTATTTGCAGTTTGAAATTACGACTTTTCATACCCAACATATGCCAAGTACTGAAAGCGGCAGTCAGTCACATTTTGCACAAACTCCCCTGCATTTTTCAAAATATCCCAAATATCCCAATTTCGAGGCTTGAGCCATATTTTGGAGCCTAATTCTGGCTCTGCACGTATTCGCAGTTTGAAATTACAACATTTTTATACCCAACATATTCCAAATACAGAAAGCGGCGTTTGGTCACATTTGTCCCAATCCCCCCTGCAATTTTCAAAATATCCCAAACATCCCAATTTCTAAGCCAGAGCCATATTTTGGAGCCAAATTCTGGCTCTCTGCACGTATTCGCAGTTTGAAATTACGACTTTTTATACCCAACAAATGTGAAATACTGAAAGCGGCGTTTGGTCACTTTTGTCCCAAACCTCCCTGCAGTTTTCAAAATATCCCAAACATCTCAATTTCGAGGCCTGAGGTATATTTTTGAGCCAAATTCTTGTTCTATGCACGTATTCGCAGTTTGAAATTACGACTTTTTATACCCAACTTATGCCAAGTACTAAAAACGGCATTTGGTCACATTTGTCCCAAACCCCCCCGCAGTTTTCAAAATATCCCAACCATCCCAATTTCGAGGCCTGAGTCATATTTTGGAGCTAAATTCTGGCTCTATGCACGTATTCGCTGTTTGAAATTACGATTTTTTATACCCAACATATGCCAAGTACTGAAAGTGGCGTTTGGTCACATTTGTCCCAATCCCCCCTGCAGTTTTCAAAATATCCCAACCATCCCAATTTCGAGGCCTGAGTCATATTTTGGAGCTAAATTCTGGCTCTATGCACGTATTCGCAGTTTGAAATTAGTACTTTTTTATACCCAACATATGCCAAGTACTGAAAGTGGCGTTTGGTCACATTTGTCCCAATCCCCCCAGCAATTTTCAAAATATCCCAAACATCCCAATTTCGAGGCCTGAGTCATATTTTGGAGCTAAATTCTGGCTCTCTGCACGTCTTCGCAGTTTAAAATTACAACTTTTTATACCCAACATATGCCAAGAACTGAAAGCGGCAGTGAGTCACATTTTGCACAAACTCCCCTGCAGTTTTCAAAATATCCCAAATATCCCAATTTCGAGGCCTGAGCCATAATTTGGAGCCTAAATCTGGCTCTCTGCACGTATTCGCGGTTTGAAATTACGACTTTTTTATACCCAACATATGCTAAGTACTGAAAGTGGCGTTTGGTCAAATTTGGCCCTATCCCCCCCTGCAATTTTCAAAATATCCCAAACATCCCAATTTCGAGGCCTGAGTCATATTTTGGAGCCAAATTCTGGTTCTCTGCACGTCTTCGCAGTTTGAAATTACGACTTTTTATACCCAACATATGCCAAGTACTGAAAGCGGCAGTGAGTCACATTTTGCACAAACTCCCCTGCAGTTTTCAAAATATCCCAAACATCCCAATTTTGAGTCCTGAGCCATATTTTGGAGCAAAATTCTGGCTCTCTAAACGTATTCGCAGTTGGAAATTACGACTTTTTTATACCTAACATATGTGAAGTACTGAAAGTGGCGTTTGGTCACATATGTCCCAAACCTCCCTGCAATTTTCAAAATATACCAAACATCCCAATTTCGTGGCCTGAGTTATATTTTAGAACCAAATTCTGGTTCTCTGCACGTTTTCGCAGTTTGATATTAGGACTTTTTATACCCAACATATGCCAAGAACTGAAAGCGGCAGTGAGTCACATTTTGCACAAACTTCCCTGCAGTTTTCAAAATATCCCATATATCCCACTTTCTAGGCTTGAGCCATATTTTGGAGTCTAATTCTGGCTCTCTGCACGTATTCGCAGTTTGAAATTACAATATTTTTATACCCAACATATTCCAAATACTGAAAGCGGCGTTTGGTCACATTTGTCCCAATCCCCCCTGCAATTTTCAAAATATCCCAAACATCCCAATTTCTAAGCCTGAGCCATATTTTGGAACCAAATTCTGGCTCTCTGCACGTATTCGCAGTTTGAAAATGCGAATTTTATACCCAACATATGCCAAGTACTGAAAACGGCATTTGGTCACATTTGTCCCAAACCTCCCTGCAGTTTTCAAAAGATCCCAAACATCCCAATTTCGAGGCCTGAGCCATATTTTGGAGCCAAATTCAGGCTCTGCACGTATTCGCAATTTGAAATTACGACTTTTCATACCCAAAATATGCCAAGTACTGAAAGCGGCAATTGGTCACATTTGTCCCAAACCCCCCATGCAGTTTTCAAAATATCCCAAACATCCCAATTTCGAGGTCTGAGTCATATTTTGGAGCTAAATTCTGGCTCTATGCACGTATTCGCAGTTTGAAATTACGATTTTTTATACCCAACATATGCCAAGTACTGAAAGCGGCATTTGGTCACGTTTGTCCCAAACCTCCCTGCAGTTTTCAAAATATCCCAAACCTCCCTGCAGTTTTCAAAATATCCCAAACATTCCAACTTCGAGGCCTGAGCCATATTTTGGAGCCAAATTTAGGCTCTCTGCACGTATTCGCAGTTTGAAATTACGACTTTTCATGCCCAACTTATGCCAAGTACTGAAAGCGGTGTTTGGTCACATTTGTCCCAAACCTCCCTGCAATTTTCAAAATATCTCAAACATCCCAATTTCGAGGCCTGAACCATATTTTTAGCTAAATTCTGGCTCTATGCACGTATTTGCAGTTTGAAATTACGACTTTTCATACCCAACATATGCCAAGTACTGAAAGCGGCAGTGAGTCACATTTTGCACAAACTCCCCTGCATTTTTCAAAATATCCCAAATATCCCAATTTCGAGGCCTGAGCCATATTTTGGAGCCTAATTCTGGCTCTGCACGTATTCGCAGTTTGAAATTACAACATTTTTATACCCAACATATTCCAAATACTGAAAGCGGCGTTTGGTCACATTTGTCCCAATCCCCCCTGCAATTTTCAAAATATCCCAAACATCCCAATTTCTAAGCCTGAGCCATATTTTGGAGCCAAATTCTGGCTCTCTGCACGTATTCGCAGTTTGAAATTACGACTTTTTATACCCAACAAATGTGAAATACTGAAAGCGGCGTTTGGTCACTTTTGTCCCAAACCTCCCTGCAGTTTTCAAAATATCCCAAACATCTCAATTTCGAGGCCTGAGGTATATTTTTGAGCCAAATTCTTGTTCTATGCACGTATTCGCAGTTTGAAATTACGACTTTTTATACCCAACTTATGCCAAGTACTAAAAACGGCATTTGGTCACATTTGTCCGAAACCCCCCCGCAGTTTCAAAATATCCCAACCATCCCAATTTCGAGGCCTGAGTCATATTTTGGAGCTAAATTCTGGCTCTATGCACGTACTCGCTGTTTGAAATTACGATTTTTTATACCCAACATATGCCAAGTACTGAAAGTGGCGTTTGGTCACATTTGTCCCAATCCCCCCTGCAGTTTTCAAAATATCCCAACCATCCCAATTTCGAGGCCTGAGTCATATTTTGGAGCTAAATTCTGGCTCTATGCACGTATTCGCAGTTTGAAATTAGGACTTTTTTGTACCCAACATATGCCAAGTACTGAAAGTGGCGTTTGGTCACATTTGTCCCAATCCCCCCAGCAATTTTCAAAATATCCCAAACATCCCAATTTCGAGTCCTGAGCCATATTTTGGAGCCAAATTCTGGCTCTCTGCATGTATTCGCAGTATGAAACTGCGACTTTTTTTATACCCAACATATGCCAAGTACTGAAAGCAGCGTTTGGTCACATTTGTCCCAATCCCCCCAGCAATTTTCAAAATATCCCAAACATCCCAATTTCGAGGCCTGAGTCATATTTTGGAGCTAAATTATGGCTCTCTGCACGTATTCGCAGTTTAAAATTACAACTTTTTATACCCAACATATGCCAAGAACTGAAAGCGGCAGTGAGTCACATTTTGCACAAACTCCCCTGCAGTTTTCAAAATATCCCAAATATCCCAATTTCGAGGCCTGAGCCATAATTTGGAGCCTAAATCTGGCTCTCTGCACGTATTCGCAGTTTGAAATTACGACTTTTTTATACCCAACATATGCTAAGTACTGAAAGTGGCGTTTGGTCAAATTTGGCCCTATCCCCCCTGCAATTTTCAAAATATCCCAAACATCCCAATTTCGAGGCCTGAGTCATATTTTGGAGCCAAATTCTGGCTCTCTGCACGTCTTCGCAGTTTGAAATTACGACTTTTTATACCCAACATATGCCAAGTACTGAAAGCGGCAGTGAGTCACATTTTGCACAAACTCCCCTGCAGTTTTCAAAATATCCCAAACATCCCAATTTTGAGTCCTGAGCCATATTTTGGAGCAAAATTCTGGCTCTCTAAACATATTCGCAGTTGGAAATTACGACTTTTTTATACCTAACATATGTGAAGTACTGAAAGTGGCGTTTGGTCACATATGTCCCAAACCTCCCTGCAGTTTTCAAAATATACCAAACATCCCAATTTCGTGGCCTGAGTTATATTTTAGAACCAAATTCTGGTTCTCTGCACGTTTTCGCAGTTTGATATTAGGACTTTTTATACCCAACATATGCCAAGTACTGAAAGCAGCAGTGAGTCACATTTTGCACAAACTTCCCTGCAGTTTTCAAAATATCCCAAATATCCCACTTTCGAGGCTTGAGCCATATTTTGGAGTCTAATTCTGGCTCTCTGCACGTATTCGCAGTTTGAAATTACAACATTTTTATACCCAACATATTCCAAATACTGAAAGCGGCGTTTGGTCACATCTGTCCCAATCCCCCCTGCAATTTTCAAAATATCCCAAACATCTCAATTTCTAAGCCTGAGCCATATTTTGGAACCAAATTCTGGCTCTCTGCACGTATTCGCAGTTTGAAATTACGACTTTTTATACCCAACATATGTGAAATACTGAAAGCGGCGTTTGGTCACATTTGTCCCAAACCTCCCTGCAGTTTTCAAAATATCCCAAACATCCCAATTTCGAGGCCTGAGGTATATTTTTGAGCGAAATTCTGGTTCTATGCACGTATTCGCAGTTTGAAATTACGACTTTTTATACCCAACATATGCCAAGTACTGAAAGCGGCATTTGGTCACATTTGTCCCAAACCCCCCTGCAGTTTTCAAAATATCCCAACCATCACAATTTCGAGGCCTGAGTCATATTTTGGAGCTAAATTCTGACTCTATGCACGTATTCGCAGTTTGAAATTACGACTTTTTATACCCAACATATGCCAAGTACTGAAAGCGGCAGTGAGTCACATTTTGCACAAACTCCCCTGCAGTTTTCAAAATATCCCAAACATCCCAATTTCGAGTCCTGAGCCATATTTTGGAGCAAAATTCTGGCTCTCTAAACGTATTCGCAGTTGGAAATTACGACTTTTTTATACCTAACATATGTGAAGTACTGAAAGCGGCGTTTGGTCACATATGTCCCAAACCTCCCTGCAGTTTTCAAAATATACCAAACATCCCAATTTCGTGGCCTGAGTTATATTTTAGAACCAAATTCTGGTTCTCTGCACGTTTTCGCAGTTTGATATTAGGACTTTTTATACCCAACATATGCCAAGTACTGAAAGCGGCAGTGAGTCACATTTTGCACAAACTTCCCTGCAGTTTTCAAAATATCCCAAATATCCCACTTTCGAGGCCTGAGCCAAATTTTGGAGCCTAATTCTGGCTCTCTGCACGTATTCGCAGTTTGAAATTACAACATTTTTATACCCAACATATTCCAAATACTTAAGCGGCGTTTGGTCACATTTGTCCCAATCCCCCCTGCAATTTTCAAAATATCCCAAACATCCCAATTTCTAAGCCTGAGCCATATTTTGGAACCAAATTCTGGCTCTCTGCACGTATTCGCAGTTTGAAATTACGACTTTTTATACCCAACATATGTGAAATACTGAAAGCGGCGTTTGGTCACATTTGTCCCAAACCTCCCTGCAGTTTTCAAAATATCCCAAACATCCCAATTTCGAGGCCTGAGGTATATTTTTGAGCGAAATTCTGGTTCTATGCACGTATTCGCAGTTTGAAATTACGACTTTTTATACCCAACATATGCCAAGTACTGAAAGCGGCATTTGGTCACATTTGTCCCAAACCCCCCTGCAGTTTTCAAAATATCCCAACCATCCCAATTTCGAGGCCTGAGTCATATTTTGGAGCTAAATTCTGGCTCTATGCACGTATTAGCAGTTTGAAATTACGATTTTTTATACCCAACTTATGCCAAGTACTGAAAGTGGCGTTTGGTCACATTTGTCCCAATCCCCCCTGCAGTTTTCAAAATATCCCAACCATCCCAATTTCGAGGCCTGAGTCATATTTTGGTGCTAAATTCTGGCTCTATGCACGTATTCGCAGTTTGAAATTACGACTTTTTTATACCCAACATATGCCTAGTACTGAAAGTGGCGTTTGGTCACATTTGTCCCAATCCCCCCTGAAATTTTCAAAATATCCCAAACATCCCAATTTCGTGGCCTGAGTCATATTTTGGAGCCAAATTCTGGCCCTCTGCACGTCTTCGCAGTTTGAAATTACGACTTTTTATACCCAACATATGCCAAGTACTGAAAGCGGCAATGAGTCACATTTTGCAACAAACTCCCCTGCAGTTTTCAAAATATCCCAAATATCCCAATTTTGAGGCCTGAGCCATAATTTGGAGCCTAATTCTGGCTCTCTGCACGTATTCGCTGTTTGAAATTACGACTTTTTTGTACCCAACATATGCTAAGTACTGAAAGCGGCGTTTGGTCAAATTTGTCCCAATCCCCCCTGCAATTTTCAAAATATCCCAAACCTCCCTGCAGTTTTCAATATATCCCAAACATCCCAATTTCGAGGCCTGAGCCATATTTTGGAGTCAAATTCAGGCTCTGCACGTATTCGCAATTTGAAATTACGACTTTTCATACCCAAAATATGCCAAGTACTGAAAGCGGCAATTGGTCACATTTGTCCCAAACCCCCCTGCAGTTTTCAAAATATCCCAAACATCCCAATTTCGAGGCCTGAGGTATATTTTTGAGCGAAATTCTGGTTCTATGCACGTATTCGCAGTTTGAAATTACGACTTTTTATACCCAACATATGCCAAGTACTGAAAGCGGCATTTGGTCACATTTGTCCCAAACCCCCCTGCAGTTTTCAAAATATCCCAACCATCCCAATTTCGAGGCCTGAGTCATATTTTGGAGCTAAATTCTGGCTCTATGCACGTATTCGCAGTTTGAAATTACGATTTTTTATACCCAACTTATGCCAAGTACTGAAAGTGGCGTTTGGTCACATTTGTCCCAATCCCCCCTGCAGTTTTCAAAATATCCCAACCATCCCAATTTCGAGGCCTGAGTCATATTTTGGAGCTAAATTCTGGCTCTATGCACGTATTCGCAGTTTGAAATTACGACTTTTTTATACCCAACATATGCCTAGTACTGAAAGTGGCGTTTGGTCACATTTGTCCCAATCCCCCCTGAAATTTTCAAAATATCCCAAACATCCCAATTTCGTGGCCTGAGTCATATTTTGGAGCCAAATTCTGGCCCTCTGCACGTCTTCGCAGTTTGAAATTACGACTTTTTATACCCAACATATGCCAAGTACTGAAAGCGGCAATGAGTCACATTTTGCAACAAACTCCCCTGCAGTTTTCAAAATATCCCAAATATCCCAATTTTGAGGCCTGAGCCATAATTTGGAGCCTAATTCTGGCTCTCTGCACGTATTCGCTGTTTGAAATTACGACTTTTTTGTACCCAACATATGCTAAGTACTGAAAGCGGCGTTTGGTCAAATTTGTCCCAATCCCCCCTGCAATTTTCAAAATATCCCAAACCTCCCTGCAGTTTTCAATATATCCCAAACATCCCAATTTCGAGGCCTGAGCCATATTTTGGAGTCAAATTCAGGCTCTGCACGTATTCGCAATTTGAAATTACGACTTTTCATACCCAAAATATGCCAAGTACTGAAAGCGGCAATTGGTCACATTTGTCCCAAACCCCCCTGCAGTTTTCAAAATATCCCAAACATCCCAATTTCGAGGCCTGAGTCATATTTTGGAGCTAAATTTTGGCTCTATGCAAGTATTCTCAGTTTGAAATTACGATTTTTAATACCCAACATATGCCAAGTACTGAAAGCGGCAGAGTCACATTTTGCACAAACTCCCCTGCAGTTTTCAAAATAACCCAAATATCCCAATTTCGAGGCCTGAGCCATATTTTGGAGCCTAATTCTGGCTCCCTGCACGTATTCGCAGTTTGAAATTACGACTTTTCATACCCAAAATATGCCAAGTACTGAAAGCGGCGTTTGGTCACATTTGTCCCAAACCTCCCTGCAGTTTTCAAAATATCCCAAACATCCCAATTTCGGGGCCTGAGCCATATTTTGGAGCCAAATTCAGGCTCTGCACATATTCGCAGTTTGAAATTACGACTTTTCATACCCAAAATATGCCAAGTACTGAAAGCGGAATTTGGTCACATTTGTCCCAAACCCCCATGCAGTTTTCAAAATATCCCAAACATCCCAATTTCGAGTCCTGAGCCATATTTTGCAGCTGAATTCTGGCTCTATGCACGTATTCGCAGTGTGAAATTACAACTTTTTATTCCCAACATATGCCAAGTATTGAAAGCAGCAGTGAGTCACATTTTGTACAAACTCCCCTGCAGTTTTCAAAATATCCTAAATATCCCAATTTCGAGGCCTGAGCCATACCTTGGAGCCAAATTTTGGCTCTCTGCACGTATTCGCAGTTTGAAATTACGAATTTTTTATACCAAACATATGCCAAGTACTGAAAGTGGCAGTGAGTCATATTTTGCACAAACTCCCCTGCAGTTTTCAAAATATCCCAAACCCCCCAATTTCAAAGCCTGAGCCATATTTTAGAGCGAAATTCTGGCTCTCTTCACGTATTCGCAGTTTGAAATTACGACTTTTTATACCCAACATATGCCAAGTACTGAAAGCGGCAGTGAGTCATATTTTGCACAAACTCCCCTGCAATTTTCAAAATATCCCAAACATCCCAATTTCGAGGCCTGAGCCATATTTTGGTGCCAAATTCTGGCTCTCTGCACGAATTCCCAGTTTGAAATTACGAATTTTTTATTCCCAACTTATGCGTAGTACTAAAAGCGGCGTTTAGTCACATTTGTCTCAAACCTCCCTGCAGTTTTGAAAATATCCCAAACATCATAATATCGAGGCCTCAGCCATATTTTGGAGCCAAATTCTGGCTCTTTGCACGTATTCTTAGTTTGATATTACGACTTTTTATACCCAACATATGCCAAGTACTGAAAGCGGCAGTGAGTCACATTTTGCACAAACTCCCCTGCAGTTTTCAAAATATCCCAAACATCCCAATTTCGAGGCCTGAGGTATATTTTTGAGCGAAATTCTGGTTCTATGCACGTATTCGCAGTTTGAAATTACGACTTTTTATACCCAACATATGCCAAGTACTGAAAGCGGCATTTGGTCACATTTGTCCCAAACCCCCCTGCAGTTTTCAAAATATCCCAACCATCACAATTTCGAGGCCTGAGTCATATTTTGGAGCTAAATTCTGACTCTATGCACGTATTCGCAGTTTGAAATTACGACTTTTTATACCCAACATATGCCAAGTACTGAAAGCGGCAGTGAGTCAAATTTTGCACAAACTCCCCTGCAGTTTTCAAAATATCCCAAACATCCCAATTTCGAGTCCTGAGCCATATTTTGGAGCAAAATTCTGGCTCTCTAAACGTATTCGCAGTTGGAAATTACGACTTTTTTATACCTAACATGTGAAGTACTGAAAGCGGCGTTTGGTCACATATGTCCCAAACCTCCCTGCAGTTTTCAAAATATACCAAACATCCCAATTTCGTGGCCTGAGTTATATTTTAGAACCAAATTCTGGTTCTCTGCACGTTTTCGCAGTTTGATATTAGGACTTTTTATACCCAACATATGCCAAGTACTGAAAGCGGCAGTGAGTCACATTTTGCACAAACTTCCCTGCAGTTTTCAAAATATCCCAAATATCCCACTTTCGAGGCCTGAGCCATATTTTGGAGCCTAATTCTGGCTCTCTGCACGTATTCGCAGTTTGAAATTACAACATTTTTATACCCAACATATTCCAAATACTGAAAGCGGCGTTTGGTCACATTTGTCCCAATCCCCCCTGCAATTTTCAAAATATCCCAAACATCCCAATTTCTAAGCCTGAGCCATATTTTGGAACCAAATTCTGGCTCTCTGCACGTATTCGCAGTTTGAAATTACGACTTTTTATACCCAACATATGTGAAATACTGAAAGCGGCGTTTGGTCACATTTGTCCCAAACCTCCCTGCAGTTTTCAAAATATCCCAAACATCCCAATTTCGAGGCCTGAGGTATATTTTTGAGCGAAATTCTGGTTCTATGCACGTATTCGCAGTTTGAAATTACGACTTTTTATACCCAACATATGCCAAGTACTGAAAGCGGCATTTGGTCACATTTGTCCCAAACCCCCCTGCAGTTTTCAAAATATCCCAACCATCCCAATTTCGAGGCCTGAGTCATATTTTGGAGCTAAATTCTGGCTTTATGCACGTATTCGCAGTTTGAAATTACGATATTTTATACCCAACTTATGCCAAGTACTGAAAGTGGCGTTTGGTCACATTTGTCCCAATCCCCCCTGCAGTTTTCAAAATATCCCAACCATCCCAATTTCGAGGCCTGAGTCATATTTTGGAGCTAAATTCTGGCTCTATGCACGTATTCGCAGTTTGAAATTACGACTTTTTTATACCCAACATATGCCTAGTACTGAAAGTGGCGTTTGGTCACATTTGTCCCAATCCCCCCTGCAATTTTCAAAATATCCCAAACATCCCAATTTCGAGGCCTGAGTCATATTTTGGAGCTAAATTCTGGCTCTATGCACGTATTCGCAGTTTGAAATTACGACTTTTTTATACCCAACATATGCCTAGTACTGAAAGTGGCGTTTGGTCACATTTGTCCCAATCCCCCCTGCAATTTTCAAAATATCCCAAACATCCCAATTTCGAGGCCTGAGTCATATTTTGGAGCCAAATTCTGGCCCTCTGCACGTCTTCGCAGTTTGAAATTACGACTTTTTTATACCCAACATATGCCAAGTACTGAAAGCGGCAATGAGTCACATTTTGCAACAAACTCCCCTGCAGTTTTCAAAATATCCCAAATATCCCAATTTCGAGGCCTGAGCCATATTTTGGAGCCTAATTCTGGCTCCCTGCACGTATTCGCAGTTTGAAATTACGACTTTTCATACCCAAAATATGCCAAGTACTGAAAGCGGCGTTTGGTCACATTTGTCCCAATCCTCCCTGCAGTTTTCAAAATATCCCAAACATCCCAATTTCGGGGCCTGAGCCATATTTTGGAGCCAAATTCAGGCTCTGCACATATTCGCAGTTTTAAATTACGACTTTTCATACCCAACATATGCCAAGTACTGAAAGCGGCATTTGGTCACATTTGTCCCAAACCCCCATGCAGTTTTCAAAATATCCCAAACATCCCAATTTCGAGTCCTGAGCCATATTTTGCAGCTGAATTCTGGCTCAATGCACGTATTCGCAGTGTGAAATTACAACTTTTTATACCCAACATATGCCAAGTATTGAAAGCAGCAGTGAGTCACATTTTGCACAAACTTCCCTGCAGTTTTCAAAATATCCTAAATATCCCAATTTCGAGGCCTGAGCCATACTTTGGAGCCAAATTTTGGCTCTCTGCACGTATTCGCAGTTTGAAATTACGAATTTTTTATACCAAACATATGCCAAGTACTGAAAGTGGCAGAGTCACATTTTGCACAAACTCCACTACAGTTTTCAAAATATCCCAAACCCCCCAATTTCAAAGCCTGAGCCATATTTTAGAGCGAAATTCTGGCTCTCTTCACGTATTCGCAGTTTGAAATTACGACTTTTTATACCCAACATATGCCAAGTACTGAAAGCGGCATTGAGTCATATTTTGCACAAACTCCCCTGCAATTTTCAAAATATCCCAAATATCCCAATTTCGAGGCCTGTGCCATATTTTGGAGCCAAATTCAGGCTCTCTGCACGTAATCGCTGTTTGAAATTGCGACTTTTTATACCCAACATATTCCAAGTACTGAAAGCGGCGTTTGGTCACATTTGTCCCAAACCTCCCTGCAGTTTTCAAAATATCCCAAACATTCCAATTTCGAGGCCTGAGCCATATTTTGGAGCCAAATTCAGGCTCTGCACGTATTCGCAATTTGAAATTACGACTTTTCATACCCAAAATATGCCAAGTACTGAAAGCGGCAATTGGTCACATTTGTCCCAAACCCCCCTGCAGTTTTCAAAATATCCCAAACATCCCAATTTCGAGGCCTGTGTCATATTTTGGAGCTAAATTCTGGCTCTATGCACGTATTCGCAGTTTGAAATTACGACTTTTAATACCCAACATATGCCAAGTACTGAAAGCGGCAGAGTCACATTTTGCACAAACTCCCCTGCAATTTTCAAAATATCCCAAACATCCGAATTTCGATGCCTGAGCCATATTTTGGAGCCAAATTCAGGCTCTGCACATATTCGCAGTTTGAAATTACGACTTTTCATACCCAACATATGCCAAGTACTGAAAGCAGCATTTGGTCACATTTGTCCCAAACCCCCCTGCAGTTTTCAAAGTATCCCAACCATCCCAATTTCGAGGCCTGAGTCATATTTTGGAGCTAAATTCTGGCTCTATGCACGTATTCGCAGTTTGAAATTACGAATTTTATACCAAACATATGCGAAGTACTGAAAGCGGCGTTTAGTCACATTTGTCCCAAACCTCCCTGCAGTTTTCAAAATATCCCAAATATCCAAATTTCGAATCCTGAGCCATATTTTGGAGTCAAATTCTGGGTCTCTGCATGTATTCGCAGTTTGAAATTACGACTTTTTTATACCAAACATATGCCAAGTACTGAAAGCGGCATTTGGTCACATTTGTCCCAAACCCCCATGCAGTTTTCAAAATATCCCAAACATCCCAATTTCGAGTCCTGAGCCATATTTTGGAGCTAAATTCTGGCTCTATGCACGTATTCGCAGTGTGAAATTACGACTTTTTATACCTAACATATGCCAAGTACTGAAAGCAGCAGTGAGTCACATTTTGCACAAACTCCCCTGCAGTTTTCAAAATATCCTTAATATCCCAATTTCGAGGCCTGAGCCATACTTTGGAGACAAATTCTGGCTCTCTGTACGTATTCGCAGTTTGAAATTATGACTTTTTTATACCAAACATATGCCAAGTACTGAAAGCGGCGTTTGGTCACATTTGTCCCAAACCTCCCTGCAGTTTTCAAAATATCCCAAATATCCAAATTTCGAATCCTGAGCCATATTTTGGAGTCAAATTCTGGGTCTCTGCATGTATTCGCAGTTTGAAATTACGAATTTTTATACCCAACATATGCCAAGTACTGAAAGCGGCAGTGAGTTACATTTTGCACAAACTCCCCTGCAGTTTTCGAAATATCCCAAATATCCCAATTTCGAGGACTGAGCCATATTTTGGACCCATATTCTGGTTTTCTCCCGTATTCGCAGTTAGAAATTGCGACTTTTTTATACCCAACTTATGCCAAGTACTGAAAGCGGCGTTTGGTTACATTTGTCCCAATCCCCCCTTCAGTTTTCAAAATATCCCAAGCATCCCAATTTCGAGGCCTGAACCATATTTTGGAGCCAAATTCAGGCTCTCTGCACGTTTTCACAGTTTGAAGTTACAACTTTTTATACCCAACATATGACAAGTATTGAAAGCGGCATTTGGTCACATTTGTCCCAAACCTCCCTGCAGTTTTCAAAACGTCTCAAACATCCCAATTTCGAGGCCTGAGCCATATTTTGGAGCTAAATTCTTGCTCTATGCAGGTATTCGAAGTTTGATATTACGACTTTTTATAACCAACATATGCCATGTCTTGAAAGCGGCAGTGAGTTACAATTTGCACAAACTCCCCTGCAGTTTTGAAAATATCCCAAATATTCCAATTTCGAGGCCTCAGCCATATTTTGGAGACAAATGCTGGCTTTCTGCACGTATTCGTAGTTTGAAGTTGCGACTTTTTTATACCTAACATATGCCAAGTACTGAAAGCGTCGTTTGGTCACATTTATCCCAAACCTCCCTGCAGTTTTCAAAATATCCCAAACAACCCAATTTCGAGGCCTGAGCCATATTTTGGAGCCAAATTCTAGCTCTATGCACGTATTCGCAGTTTGATATTACGACTTTTTATACCCAACAAATGCCAAGTCCTGAAACCGGCAGTGAGTCACATTTTGCATCAACTCCCCTGCAGTTTTCGAAATATCCCAAATATCCAAATTTCGAGGCCTGAGCCATATTTTGGTGTCAAATTCTGGTTCTCTGTATGTATTCGCAGTTTGAAATTACGACTTTTTATACCCAACATATGCCAAGTCTTGAAAGTGGCAGTGAGTCACATTTTGCACAAACTCCCCTGCAGTTTTCAAAATATTCCAAACATCCCAATTTCGAGGCCTGAGCCATATTTTGGAGCCAAATTCTGGCTCTCTGCACGTATTCGCAGTTTGAAATTACGACTTATTATAATCAACATATGCCAAGTACTTAAAGCGGCAATGAGTCACATTTGGCACAAACTCCCCTGCAGTTTTCAAAAAAATCCCACACATCCCAATTTCGAGGCCTGAGCCATATTTTGGAGCCAAATTCAGGCTCTCTGCACGTATTCGCAGTTTGAAATTACGACTTATTATACCCAACATATGCCAAGTACTGAAAGCGGCAGTGAGTCATATTTTGCACAAACTTCCCTGCAGTTTTCAAAATATCACATATATCCCAATTTCGAGGCCTGTGCCATATTTTGGAGCCAAATTCTGGCTCTTTGCACGTATTATCAGTCTGAAATTACGACTTTTTTATACCCAACATATGCCGAGTACTGAAAGCGGCGTTTGGTCATATTTGTCCCAATCCCCCCTGCAATTTTCAAAATATCCCAAACATCCCAATTTCGAGGCCTGAGCCATATTTTGGTGCCAAATTCTGGCTCTCGGCACGTATTCGCAGTTTGAAATTACGACTTTTATACCCAACATATGCCAAATACTGAAAGCGGTGTTTGGTCATTTTTGTCCAAACTCCCCCGCAGTTTTCAAAATATCCCAAACATCCCAATTTAAAGGCCTGAGCCAAATTCTGGCTCTCTGCACGTATTCGAAGTTTGAAATTACGACTTTTTATACCCAGCATATGGCAAGTATTGAAAGCAGCATTTGGTCACATTTGTCCCAAACCTCCCTGCAGTTTTCAAAACGTCTCAAACATCCCAATTTCGAGGCCTGAGCCATATTTTGGAGCTAAACTCTTGCTTTGTTCACGTATTTGCAAGTTTGATATTACGACTTTTTATAACCAACATATGCCATGTCCTGAAAGCGGCAGTGAGTTACAATTTGCACAAACTCCCCTGCAGTTTTGAAAATATCCCAAATATCCCAATTTCGAGGCCTCAGCCATATTTTGGAGACAAATTCTGGCTTTCTGCACGTATTCGTAGTTTGAAGTGGCGACTTTTTTATACCTAACATATGCAGAGCACTGAAAGCGTCGTTTGGTCACATTTATCCCAAACCTCCTGCAGTTTTCAAAATATCCCATACAACCCAATTTCGAGGCCTGAGCCATATTTTGGAGCAAAATTCTGGCTCTATGCACGTATTCGCAGTTTGATATTACGACTTTTTATACCCAACAAATGCCAAGTCCTGAAACCGGCAGTGAGTCACATTTTGCATCAACTCCCCTGCAGTTTTCGAAATATCCCAAATATCCAAATTTCGAGGCCTAAGTCATATTTTGGAGCCAAATTCTGGCTCTCTGCACGTATTCTCAGTTTGATATTACGAATTTTTATACCAAACATATGCCAAGTACTGATAGCAGCAGTGAGTCTAATTTTGCACAAACTCCCCTGTAGTTTTCAAAATATTCCAAACATCCCAATTTCGAGGCCTGAGCCATATTTTGGAGCCAAATTCTGGCTCTCTGCACGTATTCGCAGTTTGAAATTACACCTTATTATAATCAACATATGCCAAGTACTTAAAGCGGCAATGAGTCACATTTTGCACAAACTCCCCTGCAGTTTTCAAAAAAATCCCACACATCCCAATTTCGAGGCCTGAGCCATATTTTGGAACCAAATTCAGGCTCTCTGCACGTATTCGCAGTTTGAAATTACGACTTATTATACCCAACATATGCCAAGTACTGAAAGCGGCAGTGAGTCATATTTTGCACAAACTTCCCTGCAGTTTTCAAAATATCACATATATCCCAATTTCGAGGCCTGTGCCATATTTTGGAGCCAAATTCTGGCTCTTTGCACGTATTATCTGTCTGAAATTACGACTTTTTTATACCCAACAAATGCCGAGTACTGAAAGCGGCGTTTGGTCATATTTGTCCCAATCCCCCCTGCAATTTTCAAAATATCCCAAACATCCCAATTTCGAGGCCTGAGCCATATTTTGGTGCCAAATTCTGGCTCTCGGCACGTATTCGCAGTTTGAAATTACGACTTTTATACCCAACATATGCCAAATACTGAAAGCGGTGTTTGGTCATTTTTGTCCAAACTCCCCCGCAGTTTTCAAAATATCCCAAACATCCCAATTTAAAGGCCTGAGCCAAATTCTGGCTCTCTGCACGTATTCGCAGTTTGAAATTACGACTTTTTATACCCAGCATATGGCAAGTATTGAAAGCAGCATTTGGTCACATTTGTCCCAAACCTCCCTGCAGTTTTCAAAACGTCTCAAACATCCCAATTTCGAGGCCTGAGCCATATTTTGGAGCTAAACTCTTGCTTTGTTCACGTATTTACAAGTTTGATATTACGACTTTTTATAACCAACATATGCCATGTCCTGATAGCGGCAGTGAGTTACAATTTGCACAAACTCCCCTGCAGTTTTGAAAATATCCCAAATATCCCAATTTCGAGGCCTCAGCCATATTTTGGAGACAAATTCTGGCTTTCTGCACGTATTCGTAGTTTGAAGTGGCGACTTTTTTATACCTAACATATGCAGAGCACTGAAAGCGTCGTTTGGTCACATTTATCCCAAACCTCCTGCAGTTTTCAAAATATCCCAAACAACCCAATTTCGAGGCCTGAGCCATATTTTGGAGCAAAATTCTGGCTCTATGCACGTATTCGCAGTTTGATATTACGACTTTTTATACCCAACAAATGCCAAGTCCTGAAACCGGCAGTGAGTCACATTTTGCATCAACTCCCCTGCAGTTTTCGAAATATCCCAAATATCCAAATTTCGAGGCCTAAGTCATATTTTGGAGCCAAATTCTGGCTCTCTGCACGTATTCTCAGTTTGATATTACGAATTTTTATACCAAACATATGCCAAGTACTGATAGCAGCAGTGAGTCTCATTTTGCAAAAACTCCCCTGTAGTTTTCAAAATATTCCAAACATCCCAATTTCGAGGCCTGAGCCATATTTTGGAGCCAAATTCTGGCTCTCTGCACGTATTCGCAGTTTGAAATTACACCTTATTATAATCAACATATGCCAAGTACTTAAAGCGGCAATGAGTCACATTTTGCACAAACTCCCCTGCAGTTTTCAAAAAAATCCCACACATCCCAATTTCGAGGCCTGAGCCATATTTTGGAACCAAATTCAGGCTCTCTGCACGTGTTCGCAGTTTGAAATTACGACTTATTATACCCAACATATGCCAAGTACTGAAAGCGGCAGTGAGTCATATTTTGCACAAACTTCCCTGCAGTTTTCAAAATATCACATATATCCCAATTTCGAGGCCTGTGCCATATTTTGGAGCCAAATTCTGGCTCTTTGCACGTATTATCAGTCTGAAATTACGACTTTTTTATACCCAACAAATGCCGAGTACTGAAAGCGGCGTTTGGTCATATTTGTCCCAATCCCCCCTGCAATTTTCAAAATATCCCAAACATCCCAATTTCGAGGCCTGAGCCATATTTTGGTGCCAAATTCTGGCTCTCGGCACGTATTCGCAGTTTGAAATTACGACTTTTATACCCAACATATGCCAAATACTGAAAGCGGTGTTTGGTCATTTTTGTCCAAACTCCCCCGCAGTTTTCAAAATATCCCAAACATCCCAATTTAAAGGCCTGAGCCAAATTCTGGCTCTCTGCACGTATTCGCTGTTTGAAATTACGACTTTTTATACCCAGCATATGGCAAGTATTGAAAGCAGCATTTGGTCACATTTGTCCCAAACCTCCCTGCAGTTTTCAAAACGTCTCAAACATCCCAATTTCGAGGCCTGAGCCATATTTTGGAGCTAAATTCTTGCTCTATGCACG
The DNA here is from genome assembly GCF_040958095.1 of Procambarus clarkii. Classification (NCBI taxonomy): domain Eukaryota; kingdom Metazoa; phylum Arthropoda; class Malacostraca; order Decapoda; family Cambaridae; genus Procambarus; species Procambarus clarkii. The sequence continues at coordinate 7,916,239 of NC_091218.1, read as the reverse complement.
TATTCGCAAGTTTGATATTACGACTTTTTATAACCAACATATGCCATGTCCTGAAAGCGGCAGTGAGTTACAATTTGCACAAACTCCCCTGCAGTTTTGAAAATATCCCAAATATCCCAATTTCGAGGCCTCAGCCATATTTTGGAGACAAATTCTGGCTTTCTGCACGTATTCGTAGTTTGAAGTGGCGACTTTTTTATACCTAACATATGCCAAGCACTGAAAGCGTCGTTTGGTCACATTTATCCCAAACCTCCTGCAGTTTTCAAAATATCCCAAACAACCCAATTTCGAGGCCTGAGCCATATTTTGGAGCCAAATTCTGGCTCTATGCACGTATTCGCAGTTTGATATTACGACTTTTTATACCCAACAAATGCCAAGTCCTGAAACCGGCAGTGAGTCACATTTTGCATCAACTCCCCTGCAGTTTTCGAAATATCCCAAATATCCAAATTTCGAGGCCTAAGTCATATTTTGGAGCCAAATTCTGGCTCTCATCACGTATTCACAGTTTGAAATTTCGACTTTTTATATCCAACATATGCCAAGTACTGAGAGCGGCAGTGAGTCACATTTTGCACAAACTCCCCTGCAGTTTTCAAAATATCCCAAACATCCCATTTTCGAGGCCTGAGCAATATTTTGTAGACAAATTCTGGCTCTCTGCACGTATTCGCAGTTTGAAATTACGACTTTTTTATACCCAACTTATGCGAAGTACTGAAAGCGGCGTTTGGTCATATTTGTGCCAAACTCCCCTGCAGTTTTCAAAATATCTTAAACATCCCAATTTCGAGCCCTGATCCATATTTTGGAGCCAAAGTCTGGCTCTATGCACGTATTTGCAGTTTGATATTACGTCTTTTTATACCGAACATATGTCAAGTACAAAAAGTGGCAGTGAGTCACATTATGCACAAACTCCAATGCAGTTTTCAAAATATCCCAAACATCCCAATTTCGAGGCCTGAGCCATATTTTGGAGCGAAATTCGGGCTCTTTGCACGTATTCGCTGCTTGAAATTATGACTTTTTTATACCCAACATATGCGAAATACTGAAAGCGGCGTTTGGTCACATTTGTCTCAAACCTCCCTGCAGTTTTCAAAATATCCCAAACAACCCCAAAATCGAGGCCTTAGCCATATTTTGGATCCAAATTCTGGCTCTTTGCACGTATTCGCAGTTTGATATTACGACTTTTTATACCCAACATATGCCAAGTACTGAAAGCGGCAGTGAGTCAAATTTTGCAATAAACTCCACTACAGTTTTCAAAATATCCCAAACTCCCCAATTTCAAAGCCTGAGCCATATTTTAGAGCAAAATTATGGCTCTCTGCACGTATTCGCAGTTTGAAATTACGAATTTTTTATACCCAACATATGCGAAGTACTGAAAGCGGCGTTTTGTCACATTTGTCCCAAACCTCCCTGCAGTTTTCAAAATATCCCAAACATCCAAATTTCGAGGCCTAAGCCATATTTTGGAGCCAAATTCTGGCTCTCTTCACGTATTCGCAGTTTGAAATTACGACTTTTTATACCCAACATATGCCAAGTATTGAAAGCGGCAGTGAGTCATATTTTGCACAAACTCCCCTGCAATTTTCAAAATATCCCAAATATCCCAATTTCGAGGCCTGTGCCATATTTTGGAGCCAAATTCAGGCTCTCTGCACGTAATCGCTGTTTGAAATTGCGACTTTTTATACCCAACATATTCCAAGTACTGAAAGCGGCGTTTGGTCACATTTGTCCCAAACCCCCCTGCAGTTTTCAAAATATCCCAAACATCCCAATTTCGAGGCCTGTGTCATATTTTGGAGCTAAATTCTGGCTCTATGCACGTATTCGCAGTTTGAAATTACGACTTTTAATACCAACATATGCCAAGTACTGAAAGCGGCAGAGTCACATTTTGCACAAACTCCCCTGCAATTTTCAAAATATCCCAAATATCCCAATTTCGAAGCCTGAGCCATATTTTGTAGCCTAATTCTGGCTCCCTGAACGTATTCGCAGTTTGAAAATACGACTTTTTTATACCCAACATATGCCAAGTACTGAAAGCGGCGTTTGGTCACATTTGTCCCAAACCTCCCTGCAGTTTTCAAAATATCCCAAACATCCCAATTTCGAGGCCTGAGCCATATTTTGGAGCCAAATTCAGGCTCTGCACATATTCGCAGTTTGAAATTACGACTTTTCATACCCAACATATGCCAAGTACTGAAAGCAGCATTTGGTCACATTTGTCCCAAACCCCCCTGCAGTTTTCAAAGTATCCCAACCATCCCAATTTCGAGGCCTGAGTCATATTTTGGAGCTAAATTCTGGCTCTATGCACGTATTCGCAGTTTGAAATTACGACTTTTTATACCAAACATATGCGAAATACTGAAAGCGGCGTTTGGTCACATTTGTCTCAAACCTCCCTGCAGTTTTCAAAATATCCCAAACAACCCCAAAATCGAGGCCTTAGCCATATTTTGGATCCAAATTCTGGCTCTTTGCACGTATTCGCAGTTTGATATTACGACTTTTTATACCCAACATATGCCAAGTACTGAAAGCGGCAGTGAGTCACATTTTGCAATAAACTCCCCTGCAGTTTTCAAAATATCCCAAATATCCCAATTTCGAGGCCTGAGCCATATTTTGGAGCCAAATTCAGGCTCTCTGCACGTAATCGCTGTTTGAAAATGCGACTTTTTATACTCAACATATGCCAAGTACTGAAAGCGGCATTTGGTCACATTTGTCCCAAACCTCCCTGCAGTTTTCAAAATATCCCAAACCTCCCTGCAGTTTTGAAAATATCCCAAACATCATAATATCGAGGCCTCAGCCATATTTTGGAGCCAAATCCTGGCTCTTTGCACGTATTCTTAGGTTGATATTACGACTTTTTATACCCAACATATGCCAAGTACTGAAAGCGGCAGTGAGTCACATTTTGCACAAACTCCCCTGCAGTTTTCAAAATATCCCAAACATCCCATTTTCGAGGCCTGAGCCATATTTTGGACCCAAATTTTGGCTCTCTGCACGTATTCGCAGTTTGAAATTACGACTTTTTTATACCAAACATATGCCAAGTACTGAAAGTGGCAGAGTCACATTTTGCACAAACTCCACTACAGTTTTCAAAATATCCCAAACTCCCCAATTTCAAAGCCTGAGCCATATTTTAGAGCCAAATTATGGCTCTCTGCACGTATTCGCAGTTTGAAATTACGAATTTTTTATACCCAATATATGCGAAGTACTGAAAGCGGCGTTTTGTCACATTTGTCCCAAACCTCCCTGCAGTTTTCAAAATATCCCAAACATCCAAATTTCGAGGCCTAAGCCATATTTTGGAGCCAAATTCTGGCTCTCTTCACGTATTCGCAGTTTGAAATTACGACTTTTTATACCCAACATATGCCAAGTACTGAAAGCGGCAGTGAGTCATATTTTGCACAAACTCCCCTGCAATTTTCAAAATATCCCAAATATCCCAATTTCGAGGCCTGTGCCATATTTTGGAGCCAAATTCAGGCTCTCTGCACGTAATCGCTGTTTGAAATTGCGACTTTTTATACCCAACATATTCCAAGTACTGAAAGCGGCGTTTGGTCACATTTGTCCCAAACCTCCCAGCAGTTTTCAAAATATCCCAAACATCCCAATTTCGAGGCCTGAGCCATATTTTGGAGCCAAATTCAGGCTCTGCACGTATTCGCAATTTGAAATTACGACTTTTCATACCCAAAATATGCCAAGTACTGAAAGCGGCAATTGGTCACATTTGTCCCAAACCCCCCTGCAGTTTTCAAAATATCTCAAACATCCCAATTTCGAGGCCTGTGTCATATTTTGGAGCTAAATTCTGGCTCTATGCACGTATTCGCAGTTTGAAATTACGACTTTTAATACCCAACATATGCCAAGTACTGAAAGCGGCAGAGTCACATTTTGCACAAACTCCCCTGCAATTTTCAAAATATCCCAAATATCCCAATTTCGAAGCCTGAGCCATATTTTGGAGCCTAATTCTGGCTCCCTGAACGTATTCGCAGTTTGAAAATACGACTTTTTTATACCCAACATATGCCAAGTACTGAAAGCGGCGTTTGGTCACATTTGTCCCAAACCTCCCTGCAGTTTTCAAAATATCCCAAACATCCCAATTTCGAGGCCTGAGCCATATTTTGGAGCCAAATTCAGGCTCTGCACATATTCGCAGTTTGAAATTACGACTTTTCATACCCAACATATGCCAAGTACTGAAAGCAGCATTTGGTCACATTTGTCCCAAACCCCCCTGCAGTTTTCAAAGTATCCCAACCATCCCAATTTCGAGGCCTGAGTCATATTTTGGAGCTAAATTCTGGCTCTAGGCACGCATTCGCAGTTTGAAATTACGACTTTTTATACCAAACATATGCGAAGTACTGAAAGCGGCGTTTAGTCACATTTGTCCCAAACCTCCCTGCAGTTTTCAAAATATCCCAAATATCCAAATTTCGAATCCTGAGCCATATTTTGGAGTCAAATTCTGGGTCTCTGCATGTATTCGCAGTTTGAAATTACGACTTTTTTATACCAAACATATGCCAAGTACTGAAAGCGGCATTTGGTCACATTTGTCCCAAACCCCCATGCAGTTTTCAAAATATCCCAAACATCCCAATTTCGAGTCCTGAGCCATATTTTGGAGCTAAATTCTGGCTCTATGCACGTATTCGCAGTGTGAAATTACGACTTTTTATACCTAACATATGCCAAGTACTGAAAGCAGCAGTGAGTCACATTTTGCCCAAACTCCCCTGCAGTTTTCAAAATATCCTTAATATCCCAATTTCGAGGCCTGAGCCATACTTTGGAGACAAATTCTGGCTCTCTGCACGTATTCGCAGTTTGAAATTATGACTTTTTTATACCAAACATATGCCAAGTACTGAAAGTGGCAGAGTCACATTTTACACAAACTCCACTACAGTTTTCAAAATATCCCAAACACCCCAATTTCAAAGCCTGAGCCATATTTTAGAGCCAAATTATGGCTCTCTGCACGTATTCGCAGTTTGAAATTACGACTTTTTTATACCCAACATATGCGAAGTACTGAAAGCAGCGTTTTGTCACATTTGTCCCAAACCTCCCTGCAGTTTTCAAAATATCCCAAACATCCAAATTTCGAGGCCTAAGCCATATTTTGGAGCCAAATTCTGGCTCTCTTCACGTATTCGCAGTTTGAAATTACGACTTTTTATACCCAACATATGCCAAGTACTGAAAGCGGCAGTGAGTTACATTTTGCACAAACTCCCCTGCAGTTTTCGAAATATCCCAAATATCCCAATTTCGAGGACTGAGCCATATTTTGGACCCATATTCTGGTTTTCTCCCGTATTCGCAGTTAGAAATTGCGACTTTTTTATACCCAACTTATGCCAAGTACTGAAAGCGGCGTTTGGTTACATTTGTCCCAATCCCCCCTTCAGTTTTCAAAATATCCCAAGCATCCCAATTTCGAGGCCTGAGCCATATTTTGGAGCCAAATTCAGGCTCTCTGCACGTTTTCGCAGTTTGAAGTTACAACTTTTTATACCCAACATATAACAAGTATTGAAAGCGGCATTTGGTCACATTTGTCCCAAACCTCCCTGCAGTTTTCAAAACGTCTCAAACATCCCAATTTCGAGGCCTGAGCCATATTTTGGAGCTAAATTCTTGCTCTATGCGCGTATTCGCAGTTTGATATTACGACTTTTTATAACCAACATATGCCATGTCTTGAAAGCGGCAGTGAGTTACAATTTGCACAAACTCCCCTGCAGTTTTGAAAATATCCCAAATATTCCAATTTCAAGGCCTCAGCCATATTTTGGAGACAAATTCTGGCTTTCTGCACGTATTCGTAGTTTGAAGTTGCGACTTTTTTATACCTAACATATGCCAAGTACTGATAGCGTCGTTTGGTCACATTTATCCCAAACCTCCCTGCAGTTTTCAAAATATCCCAAACAACCCAATTTCGAGGCCTGAGCCATATTTTGGAGCCAAATTCTAGCTCTATGCACGTATTCGCAGTTTGATATTACGACTTTTTATACCCAACAAATGCCAAGTCCTGAAACCGGCAGTGAGTCACATTTTGCATCAACTCCCCTGCAGTTTTCGAAATATCCCAAATATCCAAATTTCGAGGCCTGAGCCATATTTTGGCGTCAAATTCTGGTTCTCTGTACGTATTCGCAGTTTGAAATTACGACTTTTTATACCCAACATATGCCAAGTCTTGAAAGTGGCAGTGAGTCACATTTTGCACAAACTACCCTGCAGTTTTCGAAATATCCCAAATATCCCAATTTCGAGGCTTGAGCAATCTTTTGGAGCCAAATTCTGGCTCTCTGCACGTATTCTCAGTTTGATATTACGAATTTTTATACCAAACATATGCCAAGTACTGATAGCGGCAGTGAGTCTCATTTTGCACAAACTCCCCTGCAGTTTTCAAAATATTCCAAACATCCCAATTTCGAGGCCTGAGCCATATTTTGGAGCCAAATTCTGGCTCTATGCACGTATTCGCAGTTTGAAATTACGACTTATTATAATCAACATATGCCAAGTACTTAAAGCGGCAATGAGTCACATTTGGCACAAACTCCCCTGCAGTTTTCAAAAAAATCCCACACATCCCAATTTCGAGGCCTGAGCCATATTTTGGAGCCAAATTCAGGCTCTCTGCACGTATTCGCAGTTTGAAATTACGACTTATTATTCCCAACATATGCCAAGTACTGAAAGCGGCAGTGAGTCATATTTTGCACATACTTCCCTGCAGTTTTCAAAATATCACATATATCCCAATTTCGAGGCCTGTGCCATATTTTGGAGCCAAATTCTGGCTCTTTGCACGTATTATCAGTCTGAAACTACGACTTTTTTATACCCAACATATGCCGAGTACTGAAAGCGGCGTTTGGTCATATTTGTCCCAATCCCCCCTGCAATTTTCAAAATATCCCAAACATCCCAATTTCGAGGCCTGAGCCATATTTTGGTGCCAAATTCTGGCTCTCGGCACGTATTCGCAGTTTGAAATTACGACTTTTATACCCAACATATGCCAAATACTGAAAGCGGTGTTTGGTCATTTTTGTCCAAACTCCCTCTGGCTCTCTCCCTCTCTCTGGCTCTCTCTCTCTCTGGCTCTCTCTTTCTCTCTGGCTCTCTCTCTCTCTCTCTCTCTCTCTCTCTCTCTCTCTCTGGCTCTCTCGCTCTCTCTGGCTCTCGCTCTCTCTGGCTCTGACTCTCTCTGGCTCTGACTCTATCTGGCTCTGACTCTCTCTCTCTGGCTCTGACTCTCTCTCTGGCTCTGACTCTCTCTCTCTCTCTGGCTCTGTGGCGCTCTCTCTCTGGCTCTCGCTCTCTCTCTCTGGCTCTGGGTCTCTCTCTCTGGCTCTCATATTTCATTTGATTTAAAAATGTCTGAGATTTTTACTTAATCTAAGTTATATTGCATGGTGCTAATATGAATATTATACATGACTGTTTTCTTTTCTTTCTCTCTCTCTTTCTCCCTTTCTTTCTTTCTCTTTCTTTCCTTCTTTCTCTTTCTTTCCTTCTCTCTCTCTTTTTCTTTCTCTTTCTACATGAATATTATACTTGACTGTGTTTACATTCACTTGTAGATTTTTAATTTTTGTTAATTAGTCATAAACTTTTGATTAATAGATTTTTATTATTAGTCATAGAAAAACTATAGTGTTATATGTATCCTCGGAAAATTTTACTTGTTTTAGTTTTAAGTAACAATAACTGCTTGTAACGTCAGACTGATCTCAGCATGACATGAATCACAGGCTGCTTGATCACAAAATCTATTGTGTTCACATATTGCATATATAGATTTTTATAGATTTTTAAATTTTTACTTTTATATTCTGTTATAGATATAGTCTATATATTTCGAGCTATTACATATATTTTGTTGTATTACTCATTCTTAATTAAAAATATATAATATTTTAATTCTCTTTTTGTACCCTATTTATTTGTAATTTACACATACATATATAGGATGTCCATTTCTTTCTCAGATATGTCTTCTTTCTTTCTCTCCCTTTCTATTTCAGATATGAATTAAAAAATTATTATACCCTAATTTACCCAAAACGTTTTAATGTAGGTAATTAAAAGATTATAAAAAAGTTTTTAGAAATGTTAATTATTTACGTTCTAAGGTTGTATATAAAAGTTCTCAAAAAACCTTTTCTAAACGTAATTATAAACGTGCTAAAAACAAGGAAATGTCGTTTTTAGGATGTTTTAAAAACATGAAAATGTTTGCTGGGATGTTGGGTATAAAAAGTCGTAATTTCAAACTGCGAATACGTGCCGAGAGCCAGAATTTGGCTCCAAAATATAGCTCAGGCCTCGAAATTGGGATATTTGGGATATTTTTTAAACTACAGGGGAGTTTGTGCAAAATGTAAATAACAGCCGCTTAGAGAACTTGGCATATGTTGGGTATAAAAAGTAGTAATTTCAAACTGCGAATACGTGCAGAGAGCCAGAATTTGGCTCCAAAATATGGCTCAGGCCTCGATATTGGTATGTTTGGGATATTTTGAAAACTGCAGGGAGGTTTGGGACAAATGTGACCAAACGCCGCTTTCAGTACTTCGCATATGTTGGGTATAAAAAGTCGTAATTGCAAACTGCGAATACGTGCAGAGAGCCTGAATTTGGCTCCCAAATATGCCTCAGGGCTCGAAATTGGGATGTTTGGTATATTTTGAAAACTGCAGGGGGGATTGGGACAAATGTGTCCAAACGCCGCTTTCAGTACTTGGCATAAGTTTGGTATAAAAAAGTCGCAATTTCATACTGCGAATACGTGCAGAAAGCCAGAATTTGGCTCCAAAATATGGCTCAGGTCTCAAAATTTGGATATTTGGGATATTTTGGAAACTGCAGGGGAGTTTGTGCAAAATGTGACTCACTGCCGCTTTCAGGAATTGGCATATGTTGTGTATAAAAAGTCGTAATTTCAAACTGCGAATACGTGCAGAGAGCCTGAATTTGGCTCCAAAATATTGATCGGGCCTCGAAATTGGGATATTTGGGAAATTTCGAAAACTGCAGGAGAGTTTGTGCAAAATGTAACTCACTGCCGCTTTCAGGACTTGGCATATGTTGGGTATAAAAAAGTCGTAATTTCAAACTGCGAATACGTGCAGAGAGCCTGAACTTGGCTCCAAAATATGGCTCAGGCCTCGAAATTGGGATGTTTGGGATATTTTGAAAACTGCAGGGGAGTTTGTGCAAAATGTGACACACTGCCGCTATCAGTACTTAGCATATGTTGGGTATAAAAAATCGTAATTTCAAACTGCGAATACGTGCAGAGAGCCAGAATTTGGCTCCAAAATATGGCTTAGGCCTCGAAATTGGGATATTTGGGATATCTCGAAAACTGCAGGAGAATTTGTGCAAAATGTGACTCACTGCCGCTTTCAGGACTTGGCATATGTTGGGTATAAAAAGTCGTAATATCAAACTGCGAATACATCCATAGAGCCAAAATTTGGCTCCAAAATATGGCTAAGGCCTCGAAACTTGGATGTTTGGGATATTTTGAAAACTGCTGGGCAGTTTGGGACAAATGTGACCAAACGCCACTTTCAGTACTTGGCATATGTTGGGTATAACAAGTCGTAATTTCAAACTGCGAATACGTGCCGAGAGCCAGAAATTGGCTCCAAAATATGGCTCATGCCTCGAAATTGAGATATTTGGGATATTTCGAAAACTGAAGGGGAGTTTGTGCAAAATGTGACTCACTGCCACTTTCAGGACATGGCATATGTTGGGTAAAAAACGTCGTAATTTCAAACTGCGAATACGTGCAGAGAGCCAGAATTTGGCTCCAAAATATAGCTCAGGCCTCGAAATTGGGATATTTTTTAAACTACAGGGGAGTTTGTGCAAAATGTGACTAACTGCCGCTTTCCGTACTTGGCATATGTTGGGTATAAAAAGTCATAATTTCAAACTGAGAATACGTGCAGAGAGCCAGAATTTGGCTCCAAAATATGGTTCAGGCCTTGAAATTGGGATCTTTGGGATATTTCGAAAACTGCAGGGGTTTTGTGCAAAATGTGACTCACTGCCACTTTCAGGATTTGGCATACGTTGGGTATAAAAAGTCGCAATTCCAAACTGCGAAAACGTGCATAGAACCAGAATTTGGGTCCAAAATATGACTCGGGCCTCGAAATTGGGATGTTTGGGATATTTCGAAAACTGCAGGGGAGTTTGTGTAAAATGTGACTAACAGCCGCTTTCAGAACTTGGCATATGTTGGGTATAAAAAGTAGTAATTTCAAACTGCGAATACGTGCAGAGAGCCAAAATTTTGCTCCAAAATATGGCTCAGGCCTCGATATTGGTATGTTTGGGATATTTTGAAAACTGCAGGGAGGTTTGGGACAAATGTGACCAAAAGCCGCTTTCAGTACTTCGCATATGTTGGGTATAAAAAGTCGTAATTGCAAACTGCAAATACGTGCAGAGAGCCTGAATTTGGCTCCCGAATATTCCTCAGGCCTCGAAATTGGGATGTTTGGGATATTTTGAAAACTGCAGGTGGGATTGGGACAAATGTGTCCAAACGCCGCTTTCAGTACTTGGCATAAGTTGGGTATAAAAAAGTTGCAATTTCATACTGCGAATACGTGCAGAAAGCCAGAATTTGGCTTCAAAATATGGCTCACGACTCAAAATTTGGATATTTGGGATATTTTGGAAACTGCAGGGGAGTTTGTGCAAAATGTGACTCACTGCCGCTTTCAGGAATTGGCATATTTTGTGTATAAAAAGTCGTAATTTCAAACTGCGAATACGTGCAGAGAGCCAGAATTTGGCTCCAAAAAATTGCTCGGGCCTCGAAATTGGGATATTTGGGATATTTCGAAAACTGCAGGGGAGTTTGTGCAAAATGTAACTCACTGCCGCTTTCAGGACTTGGCATATATTGGGTATAAAAAGTCGTAATTCCAAACTGCGAATACGAGCATAGAGCCAGAATTTGGCTCCAAAATATGGCTTAGTCCTCGATATGGGGATGTTTGGGGTATTTTGAAAACTGCAGGGAGGTTTGGGACAAATGTGACCAAACGCCGCTTTCAGTACTTTGCATGTGTTGGGTATAAAAAATGCGAATTTTCAAACTAAGAATACGTGCAGAGAGCCAGAATTTGGTTCCAAAATATGGCTCAGGCCTCGAAATTGGGAAGTTTGGAATATTATGAAAACTGCAGTGGAGTTTGTACAAAATGTGACTCACTGCCGCTTTCAGTACTTGGCATATGTTGGGTATAAAAAGTCGTAATTGCAAACAGCGAATACGTGAAGAGAGCCTGAAGTTGGCTCCAAAAAATGGCTCAGGCCTCGAAATTGGGATGTTTGGGAAATTTTTAAAACTGCAGAGGGGTTTGGGACAAATACGGCCAAACGCTGCTTTCAGTACTTGGCATATGTTACGTATAAAGAGTCGTAATTTCCAACTGCGAATACGTGAAGAGAGCCAGAATTTGGCTCCAAAATATAGCTCACGCCTCGATATTGGGATGTTTGGGATATTTTGAAAACTGCAGGGAGGTTTGTGACAAATGTGACCAAACGCCGCTTTCAGTACTTCCCATATGTTGAGTATAAAAAAGTCGTAATTTCAAACTGCGAATACGTGTAGAGAGCCAGAATTTGGCTCCAAAATATGCCTCAGGCCTCGAAATTTGGATATTTGGGATATTTTGAAAACTGCAGGGATGTTTGGGACAAATGTGACCAAACGCCGCTTTCAGTACTTAGCATATGTTGGGTATAAAAAATCGTAATTTCAAACTGCGAATACGTGCAGAGAGCCTGAATTTGGCTCCAAAATATGGCTCAGGCCTCGAAATTGGGATGTTTGGGATATTTTGAAAACTGCAGGAGAGTTTGTGCAAAATGTGACTCAATGCCGCTTTCAGTACTTGGCATATGTTGCGTATAAAAAGTCGTAATATCATACTGCGAATACGTGCAGAGAGCCAGAATTTGGCTCCAAAATATTGCTCAGGCCTCGAAATTGGGATATTTGGGATATTTTGAAAACTGCAGAGAGGTTTCGGACAAATGTGACCAAACGCCGCTTCCAGTACTTGGCTTAAGTTGGGTATAAAAATTCGTAATTCAAACTGCGAATAGGTGCAGAGAGCCAGAATTTGGGTCCAAAATATGGCTCAGGCCTCGAAATTGGGATGTTTGGGATATTTAAAAAACTGCAGGGGGGATTGGGACAAATGTGACCAAACGCCGCTTTCAGTACTTCGCATATGTTGGGTTTAAAAAAGTACCAATTTCAAACTGCGAATACGTGCAGAGAGCCAGAATTTGGCTCCAAAATATGGCTCAGGCCTCGAAATTGGAATATTTAGGATATTTCGAAAACTGCAGGGGAGTTTGTGCAAAATGTGACTCACTGCCGCTTTCAGGACTTGGCATATGTTAGGTATAAAAAGTCGTAATTTGAAACTGCGAATACGTGCATAGAGCTAGAGTTTGGCTCCAAAATATTGCTCAGGCGTCGATATTGGGATGTTTGGGTATTTTGACAACTGCAGGGGGGGTTGGGACAAATGTGACCAAACGCCGCTTGCAGTACTTGGCATATGTTGGGTATAAAAATCGTAATATCAAACTGCGAATACGTGCAGAGAGCCAGAATTTGGCTCCAAAATATGGCTCAGGCCTCAATATTGGGATGTTTGGGATATTTTGAAAACTGCAGGGGAGTTTGTGCAAAATGTTACCAAACGCCGCTTACAGTACTTCGCATATGTTGGGCATAAAAAATTCGTAATTTCAAACTGCGAATACGTGCAGAGAGCCAGAATTTGGCTCCAAAATATGGCTCAGGCCTTGGAATTGGGATATTTTGAAAACTGCAGGGGAGTTTGTGCAAAATGTGACTCACTGCTGCTTTCAGAACTTGGCATATGTTGGGTATAAAAAGTAGTAATTTCAAACTGCGAATACGTGCAGAGAGCCTGAATTTGGCTCCAAAATATTGTTCGGGCCTCGAAATTGGGATATTTGGGATATTTCGAAAACTGCAGGGGAGTTTGTGCAAAATGTAACTCACTGCCGCTTTCAGGACTTGGCATATATTGGGTATAAAAAGTCGTAATTCCAAACTGCGAATACGTGCAGTGAGACAGAATTTGGCTCCAAAATATTGCTCAGGCCTCGAAATTGGGATATTTGGGATATTTCGAAAACTGCAGGGGAGTCTGTGCAAAATATGACTCACTGCCACTTTCAGGACTTGGCATATGTTGGGTATAAAAAGTCATAATTTCAAACTGAGAATACGTGCAGAGAGCCAGAATTTGGCTCCAAAATATGGTTCAGGCCTTGAAATTGGGATCTTTGGGATATTTCGAAAACTGCAGGGGTTTTGTGCAAAATGTGACTCACTGCCTCTTTCAGGACTTGGCATACGTTGGGTATAAAAAGTCGTAATTTAAAACTGCGAAAACGTGCATAGAACCAGAATTTGTCTCCAAAATATGACTCGGGCCTCGAAATTGGGATGTTTGGGATATTTCGAAAACTGCAGGGGAGTTTGTGCAAAATGTGACTCACTGCCACATTCAGGACATGGCATATGATGGGTATAAAGAGTCGTAATTTCAAACTGCGAATACGTGCTGAGAGCCAGAATTTGGCTCCAAAATATAGCTCAGGCCTCGAAATTGGGATATTTGGGATATTTTTTAAACTACAGGGGAGTTTGTGCAAAATGTGACTAACAGCCGCTTTCAGAACTTGGCATATGTTGGGTATAAAAAGTAGTAATTTCAAACTGCGAATACGTGCAGAGAGCCAAAACTTGGCTCCAAAATATGGCTCAGGCCTCGATATTGGTATGTTTGGGATATTTTGAAAACTGCAGGGAGGTTTGGGACAAATGTGACCAAAAGCCGCTTTCAGTACTTCGCATATGTTGGGTATAAAAAGTCGTAATTGCAAACTGCAAATACGTGCAGAGAGCCTGAATTTGGCTCCCGAATATTCCTCAGGCCTCGAAATTGGGATGTTTGGGATATTTTGAAAACTGCAGGTGGGATTGGGACAAATGTGTCCAAACGCCGCTTTCAGTACTTGGCATAAGTTGGGTATAAAAAAGTTGCAATTTCATACTGCGAATACGTGCAGAAAGCCATAATTTGGCTTCAAAATATGGCTCACGACTCAAAATTTGGATATTTGGGATATTTTGGAAACTGCAGGGGAGTTTGTGCAAAATGTGACTCACTGCCGCTTTCAGGAATTGGCATATTTTGTGTATAAAAAGTCGTAATTTCAAACTGCGAATACGTGCAGAGAGCCTGAATTTGGCTCCAAAAAATTGCTCGGGCCTCGAAATTGGGATATTTGGGATATTTCGAAAAAAGCAGGGGAGTTTGTGCAAAATGTAACTCACTGCCGCTTTCAGGACTTGGCATATATTGGGTATAAAAAGTCGTAATTCCAAACTGCGAATACGTGCAGAGAGCCAGAATTTGGCTCCAAAATATTGCTCAGGCCTCGAAATTGGGATATTTGGGATATTTTGAAAACTGCAGAGAGGTTTCGGACAAATGTGACCAAACGCCGCTTTCAGTACTTGGCTTAAGTTGGGTATAAAAATTCGTAATTCAAACTGCGAATAGGTGCAGAGAGCCAGAATTTGGGTCCAAAATATGGCTCAGGCCTCGAAATTGGGATGTTTGGGATATTTAAAAAACTGCAGGGGGGATTGGGACAAATGTGACCAAACGCCGCTTTCAGTACTTCGCATATGTTGGGTTTAAAAAAGTACCAATTTCAAACTGCGAATACGTGCAGAGAGCCAGAATTTGGCTCCAAAATATGGCTCAGGCCTCGAAATTGGAATATTTAGGATATTTCGAAAACTGCAGGGGAGTTTGTGCAAAATGTGACTCACTGCCGCTTTCAGGACTTGGCATATGTTTGGTATAAAAAGTCGTAATTTCAAACTGCGAATACGTGCATAGAGCTAGAGTTTGGCTCCAAAATATGGCTCAGGCGTCGATATTGGGATGTTTGGGTATTTTGACAACTGCAGGGGGGGTTGGGACAAATGTGACCAAACGCCGCTTGCAGTACTTGGCATATGTTGGGTATAAAAATCGTAATATCAAACTGCGAATACGTGCAGAGAGCCAGAATTTGGCTCCAAAAAATGGCTCAGGCCTCAATATTGGGATGTTTGGGATATTTTGAAAACTGCAGGGGAGTTTGTGCAAAATGTTACCAAACGCCGCTTACAGTACTTCGCATATGTTGGGCATAAAAAATTCGTAATTTCAAACTGCGAATACGTGCAGAGAGCCAGAATTTGGCTCCAAAATATGGCTCAGGCCTTGGAATTGGGATATTTTGAAAACTGCAGGGGAGTTTGTGCAAAATGTGACTCACTGCTGCTTTTACTACTTGGCATATGTTGGGTATAAAAAGTCGTAATTTCAAACGGAGAATACGTGCAGAGAGCCAGGATTTGGCTACAAAATATGGTTCAGGTCTCGAAATTGGGATGTTTGGGATATTTTTTAAACTACAGGGGAGTTTGTTTAAAATGTGACTAACAGCCGCTTTCAGAACTTGGCATATGTTGGGTATAAAAAGTAGTAATTTCAAACTGCGAATACGTGCAGAGAGCCAAAATTTTGCTCCAAAATATGGCTCAGGCCTCGATATTGGTATGTTTGGGATATTTTGAAAACTGCAGGGAGGTTTGGGACAAATGTGACCAAAAGCCGCTTTCAGTACTTCGCATATGTTGGGTATAAAAAGTCGTAATCGCAAACTGCAAATACGTGCAGAGAGCCTGAATTTGGCTCCCGAATATTCCTCAGGCCTCGAAATTGGGATGTTTGGGATATTTTGAAAACTGCAGGTGGGATTGGGACAAATGTGTCCAAACGCCGCTTTCAGTACTTGGCATAAGTTGGGTATAAAAAAGTTGCAATTTCATACTGCGAATACGTGCAGAAAGCCAGAATTTGGCTTCAAAATATGGCTCAGGACTCAAAATTTGGATATTTGGGATATTTTGGAAACTGCAGGGGAGTTTGTGCAAAATGTGACTCACTGCCGCTTTCAGGAATTGGCATATTTTGTGTATAAAAAGTCGTAATTTCAAACTGCGAATACGTGCAGAGAGCCAGAATTTGGCTCCAAAAAATTGCTCGGGCCTCGAAATTGGGATATTTGGGATATTTCGAAAACTGCAGGGGAGTTTGTGCAAAATGTAACTCACTGCCGCTTTCAGGACTTGGCATATATTGGGTATAAAAAGTCGTAATTCCAAACTGCGAATACGAGCATAGAGCCAGAATTTGGCTCCAAAATATGGCTTAGGCCTCGATATGGGGATGTTTGGGATATTTTGAAAACTGCAGGGAGGTTTGGGACAAATGTGACCAAACGCCGCTTTCAGTACTTTGCATGTGTTGGGTATAAAAAATGCGAATTTTCAAACTAAGAATACGTGCAGAGAGCCAGAATTTGGTTCCAAAATATGGCTCAGGCCTCGAAATTGGGAAGTTTGGAATATTATGAAAACTGCAGTGGAGTTTGTGCAAAATGTGACTCACTGCCGCTTTCAGTACTTGGCATATGTTGGGTATAAAAAGTCGTAATTGCAAACAGCGAATACGTGAAGAGAGCCTGAAGTTGGCTCCAAAAAATGGCTCAGGCCTCGAAATTGGGATGTTTGGGAAATTTTTAAAACTGCAGAGGGGTTTGGGACAAATACGACCAAACGCTGCTTTCAGTACTTGGCATATGTTACGTATAAAGAGTCGTAATTTCCAACTGCGAATACGTGAAGAGAGCCAGAATTTGGCTCCAAAATACAGCTCACGCCTCGATATTGGGATGTTTGGGATATTTTGAAAACTGCAGGGAGGTTTGTGACAAATGTGACCAAACGCCGCTTTCAGTACTTCCCATATGTTGAGTATAAAAAAGTCGTAATTTCAAACTGCGAATACGTGTAGAGAGCCAGAATTTGGCTCCAAAATATGCCTCAGGCCTCGAAATTGGGATATTTGGGATATTTTGAAAACTGCAGGGATGTTTGGGACAAATGTGACCAAACGCCGCTTTCAGTACTTAGCATATGTTGGGTATAAAAAATCGTAATTTCAAACTGCGAATACGTGCAGAGAGCCTAAATTTGGCTCCAAAATATGGCTCAGGCCTCGAAATTGGGATGTTTGGGATATTTTGAAAACTGCAGGAGAGTTTGTGCAAAATGTGACTCAATGCCGCTTTCAGTACTTGGCATATGTTGCGTATAAAAAGTCGTAATATCATACTGCGAATAGGTGCAGAGAGCCAGAATTTGGGTCCAAAATATGGCTCAGGCCTCGAAATTGGGATGTTTGGGATATTTAAAAAACTGCAGGGGGGATTGGGACAAATGTGACCAAACGCCGCTTTCAGTACTTCGCATATGTTGGGCATAAAAAATTCGTAATTTCAAACTGCGAATACGTGCAGAGAGCCAGAATTTGGCTCCAAAATATTGCTCAGGCCTCGAAATTGGGATATTTGGGATATTTCGAAAACTGCAGGGGAGTCTGTGCAAAATATGACTCACTGCCACTTTCAGGACTTGGCATATGTTGGGTATAAAAAGTCATAATTTCAAACTGAGAATACGTGCAGAGAGCCAGAATTTGGCTCCAAAATATGGTTCAGGCCTTGAAATTGGGATCTTTGGGATATTTCGAAAACTGCAGGGGTTTTGTGCAAAATGTGACTCACTGCCACTTTCAGGACTTGGCATACGTTGGGTATAAAAAGTCGTAATTTCAAACTGCGAATACGTGCATAGAGCTAGAGTTTGGCTCCAAAATATGGCTCAGGCGTCGATATTGGGATGTTTGGGTATTTTGACAACTGCAGGGGGGGTTGGGACAAATGTGACCAAACGCCGCTTGCAGTACTTGGCATATGTTGGGTATAAAAATCGTAATATCAAACTGCGAATACGTGCAGAGAGCCAGAATTTGGCTCCAAAATATGGCTCAGGCCTCAATATTGGGATGTTTGGGATATTTTGAAAACTGCAGGGGAGTTTGTGCAAAATGTTACCAAACGCCGCTTACAGTACTTCGCATATGTTGGGCATAAAAAATTCGTAATTTCAAACTGCGAATACGTGCAGAGAGCCAGAATTTGGCTCCAAAATATGGCTCAGGCCTTGGAATTGGGATATTTTGAAAACTGCAGGGGAGTTTGTGCAAAATGTGACTCACTGCTGCTTTTACTACTTGGCATATGTTGGGTATAAAAAGTCGTAATTTCAAACTGAGAATACGTGCAGAGAGCCAGGATTTGGCTACAAAATATGGTTCAGGTCTCGAAATTGGGATGTTTGGGATATTTTTTAAACTACAGGGGAGTTTGTTCAAAATGTGACTAACAGCCGCTTTCAGAACTTGGCATATGTTGGGTATAAAAAGTAGTAATTTTAAACTGCGAATACGTGCAGAGAGCCTGAATTTGGCTCCAAAATATTGTTCGGGCCTCGAAATTGGGATATTTGGGATATTTCGAAAACTGCAGGGGAGTTTGTGCAAAATGTAACTCACTGCCGCTTTCAGGACTTGGCATATATTGGGTATAAAAAGTCGTAATTCCAAACTGCGAATACGTGCAGAGAGACAGAATTTGGCTCCAAAATATTGCTCAGGCCTCGAAATTGGGATATTTGGGATATTTCGAAAACTGCAGGGGAGTCTGTGTAAAATATGACTCACTGCCACTTTCAGGACTTGGCATATGTTGGGTATAAAAAGTCATAATTTCAAACTGAGAATACGTGCAGAGAGCCAGAATTTGGCTCCAAAATATGGTTCAGGCCTTGAAATTGGGATCTTTGGGATATTTCGAAAATTGCAGGGGTTTTGTGCAAAATGTGACTCACTGCCACTTTCAGGACTTGGCATACGTTGGGTAAAAAAAGTCGTAATTTCAAACTGCGAATACGTGCTGAGAGCCAGAATTTGGCTCCAAAATATAGCTCAGGCCTCGAAATTGGGATATTTGGGATATTTTTTAAACTACAGGGGAGTTTGTGCAAAATGTGACTAACAGCCGCTTTCAGAACTTGGCATATGTTGGGTATAAAAAGTAGTAATTTCAAACTGCGAATACGTGCAGAGAGCCAAAATTTGGCTCCAAAATATGGCTCAGGCCTCGATATTGGTATGTTTGGGATATTTTGAAAACTGCAGGGAGGTTTGGGACAAATGTGACCAAAAGCCGCTTTTAGTACTTCGCATATGTTAGGTATAAAAAAGTCGCCACTTCAAACTACGAATACGTGCAGAAAGCCAGAATTTGTCTCCAAAATATGGCTGAGGCCTCGAAATTGGGATATTTGGGATATTTTCAAAACTGCAGGGGAGTTTGTGCAAATTGTAACTCACTGCCGCTTTCAGGACATGGCATATGTTGGTTATAAAAAGTCGTAATATCAAACTTGCGAATACGTGCATAGAGCAAGAATTTAGCTCCAAAATATGGCTCAGGCCTCGAAATTGGGATGTTTGAGACGTTTTGAAAACTGCAGGGAGGTTTGGGACAAATGTGACCAAATGCTGCTTTCAATACTTGCCATATGCTGGGTATAAAAAGTCGTAATTTCAAACTGCGAATACGTGCAGAGAGCCAGAATTTGGCTCAGGCCTTTAAATTGGGATGTTTGGGATATTTTGAAAACTGCGGGGGAGTTTGGACAAAAATGACCAAACACCGCTTTCAGTATTTGGCATATGTTGGGTATAAAAGTCGTAATTTCAAACTGCGAATACGTGCCGAGAGCCAGAATTTGGCACCAAAATATGGCTCAGGCCTCGAAATTGGGATGTTTGGGATATTTTGAAAATTGCAGGGGGGATTGGGACAAATATGACCAAACGCCGCTTTCAGTACTCGGCATATGTTGGGTATAAAAAAGTCGTAATTTCAGACTGATAATACGTGCAAAGAGCCAGAATTTGGCTCCAAAATATGGCACAGGCCTCGAAATTGGGATATATGTGATATTTTAAAAAACTGCAGGGAAGTTTGTGCAAAATATGACTCACTGCCGCTTTCAGTACTTGGCATATGTTGGGTATAATAAGTCGTAATTTCAAACTGCGAATACGTGCAGAGAGCCTGAATTTGGCTCCAAAATATGGCTCAGGCCTCGAAATTGTGATGTGTGGGATTTTAGAGCCAAATTTAAATAAGTTTTAAATTTAAAATACGTGCAGAGAGCCAGAAATTGGCTCCAAAATATGGCTCATGCCTCGAAATTGAGATATTTGGGATATTTCGAAAACTGAAGGGGAGTTTGTGCAAAATGTGACTCACTGCCACTTTCAGGACATGGCATATGTTGGGTATAAAAAGTCATAATTTCAAACTGAGAATACGTGCAGAGAGCCAGAATTGGGCTCCAAAATATGGTTCAGGCCTTGAAATTGGGATCTTTGGGATATTTCGAAAACTGCAGGGGTTTTGTGCAAAATGTGACTCACTGCCACTTTCAGGACTTGGCATACGTTGGGTATAAAAAGTCGTAATTTCAAACTGCGAAAACGTGCATAGAACCAGAATTTGGGTCCAAAATATGACTCGGGCCTCGAAATTGGGATGTTTGGGATATTTCGAAAACTGCAGGGGAGTTTGTGCAAAATGTGACTAACAGCCGCTTTCAGAACTTGGCATATGTTGGGTATAAAAAGTAGTAATTTCAAACTGCGAATACGTGCAGAGAGCCAAAATTTGGCTCCAAAATATGGCTCAGGCCTCGATGTTGGTATGTTTGGGATATTTTGAAAACTGCAGGGAGGTTTGGGACAAATGTGACCAAAAGCCGCTTTCAGTACTTCGCATATGTTGGGTATAAAAAGTCGTAATTGCAAACTGCAAATACGTGCAGAGAGCCTGAATTTTGCTCCCGAATATTCCTCAGGCCTCGAAATTGGGATGTTTGGGATATTTTGAAAACTGCAGGTGGGATTGGAACAAATGTGTCCAAACGCCGCTTTCAGTACTTGGCATAAGTTGGGTATAAAAAAGTTGCAATTTCATACTGCGAATACGTGCAGAAAGCCAGAATTTGGCTTCAAAATATGGCTCAGGACTCAAAATTTGGATATTTGGGATATTTTGGAAACTGCAGGGGAGTTTGTGCAAAATGTGACTCACTGCCGCTTTCAGGAATTGGCATATTTTGTGTATAAAAAGTCGTAATTTCAAACTGCGAATACGTGCAGAGAGCCAGAATTTGGCTCCAAAAAATTTCTCGGGCCTCGAAATTGGGATATTTGGGATATTTCGAAAACTGCAGGGGAGTTTGTGCAAAATGTAACTCACTGCCGCTTTCAGGACTTGGCATATATTGGGTATAAAAAGTCGTAATTCCAAACTGCGAATACGAGCATAGAGCCAGAATTTGGCTCCAAAATATGGCTTAGGCCTCGATATGGAGATGTTTGGGATATTTTGAAAACTGCAGGGAGGTTTGGGACAAATGTGACCAAACGCCGCTTTCAGTACTTTGCATGTGTTGGGTATAAAAAATGCGAATTTTCAAACTAAGAATACGTGCAGAGAGCCAGAATTTGGTTCCAAAATATGGCTCAGGCCTCGAAATTGGGAAGTTTGGAATATTATGAAAACTGCAGTGGAGTTTGTGCAAAATGTGACTCACTGCGGCTTTCAGTACTTGGCATATGTTGGGTATAAAAAGTCGTAATTGCAAACTGCGAATACGTGAAGAGAGCCTGAAGTTGGCTCAAAAAAATGGCTCAGGCCTCGAAATTGGGATGTTTGGGAAATTTTTAAAACTGCAGAGGGGTTTGGGACAAATACGACCAAACGCTGCTTTCAGTACTTGGCATATGTTACGTATAAAGAGTCGTAATTTCCAACTGCGAATACGTGAAGAGAGCCAGAATTTGGCTCCAAAATATAGCTCACGCCTCGATATTGGGATGTTTGGGATATTTTGAAAACTGCAGGGAGGTTTGTGACAAATGTGACCAAACGCCGCTTTCAGTACTTCCCATATGTTGAGTATAAAAAAGTCGTAATTTCAAACTGCGAATACGTGTAGAGAGCCAGAATTTGGCTCCAAAATATGCCTCAGGCCTCGAAATTGGGATATTTGGGATATTTTGAAAACTGCAGGGATGTTTGGGACAAATGTGACCAAACGCCGCTTTCAGTACTTAGCATATGTTGGGTATAAAAAATCGTAATTTCAAACTGCGAATACGTGCAGAGAGCCTGAATTTGGCTCCAAAATATGGCTCAGGCCTCGAAATTGGGATGTTTGGGATATTTTGAAAACTGCAGGAGAGTTTGTGCAAAATGTGACTCAATGCCGCTTTCAGTACTTGGCATATGCTGCGTATAAAAATTCGTAATATCAAACTGCGAATACGTGCAGAGAGCCAGAATTTGGCTCCAAAATATTGCTCAGGCCTCGAAATTGGGATATTTGGGATATTTTGAAAACTGCAGAGAGGTTTCGGACAAATGTGACCAAACGGCGCTTTCAGTACTTGGCTTAAGTTTGGTATGAAAATTCGTAATTCAAACTGCGAATAGGTGCAGAGAGCCAGAATTTGGGTCCAAAATATGGCTCAGGCCTCGAAATTGGGATGTTTGGGATATTTAAAAAACTGCAGGGGGGATTGGGACAAATGTGACCAAACGCCGCTTTCAGTACTTCGCATATGTTGGGTTTAAAAAAGTACCAATTTCAAACTGCGAATACGTGCAGAGAGCCAGAATTTGGCTCCAAAATATGGCTCAGGCCTCGAAATTGGAATATTTAGGATATTTCGAAAACTGCAGGGGAGTTTGTGCAAAATGTGACTCACTGCCGCTTTCAGGACTTGGCATATGTTTGGTATAAAAAGTCGTAATTTCAAACTGTGAATACGTGCATAGAGCTAGAGTTTGGCTCCAAAATATGGCTCAGGCGTCGATATTGGGATGTTTGGGTATTTTGACAACTGCAGGGGGGGTTAGGACAAATGTGACCAAACACCGCTTGCAGTACTTGGCATATGTTGGGTATAAAAATCGTAATATCAAACTGTGAATACGTGCAGAGAGCCAGAATTTGGCTCCAAAATATGGCTCAGGCCTCAATATTGGGATGTTTGGGATATTTTGAAAACTGCAGGGGAGTTTGTGCAAAATGTTACCAAACGCCGCTTACAGTACTTCGCATATGTTGGGCATAAAAAATTCGTAATTTCAAACTGCGAATACGTGCAGAGAGCCAGAATTTGGCTCCAAAATATGGCTCAGGCCTTGGAATTGGGATATTTTGAAAACTGCAGGGGAGTTTGTGCAAAATGTGACTCACTGCTGCTTTTACTACTTGGCATATGTTGGGTATAAAAAGTCGTAATTTCAAACTGAGAATACGTGCAGAGAGCCAGATTTTGGCTCCAAAATATGGTTCAGGTCTCGAAATTGGGATGTTTGTGATATTTTTTAAACTACAGGGGAGTTTCTTCAAAATGTGACTAACAGCCGCTTTCAGAACTTGGCATATGTTGGGTATAAAAAGTAGTAATTTCAAATTGCGAATACGTGCAGAGAGCCTGAATTTGGCTCTAAAATATTGTTCGGGCCTCGAAATTGGGATATTTGGGATATTTCGAAAACTGCAGGGGAGTTTGTGCAAAATGTAACTCACTGCCGCTTTCAGGACTTGGCATATATTGGGTATAAAAAGTCGTAATTCCAAACTGCGAATACGTGCAGAGAGACAGAATTTGGCTCCAAAATATTGCTCAGGCCTCGAAATTGGGATATTTGGGATATTTCGAAAACTGCAGGGGAGTCTGTGCAAAATATGACTCACTGATACTTTCAGGACTTGGAATATGTTGGGTATAAAAAATCATAATTTCAAACTGAGAATACGTGCAGAGAGCCAGAATTTGGCTCCAAAATATGGTTCAGGCCTTGAAATTGGGATCTTTGGGATATTTCGAAAACTGCAGGGGTTTTTTGCAAAATGTGACTCACTGCCACTTTCAGGACTTGGCATACGTTGGGTATAAAAAGTCGTAATTTCAAACTGCGAAAACGTGCATAGAACCAGAATTTGGCTCCAAAATATGACTCGGGCCTCGAAATTGGGATGTTTGGGATATTTCGAAAACTGCAGGGGAGTTTGTGCAAAATGTGACTCACTGCCACATTCAGGACATGGCATATGTTGGGTATAAAGAGTCGTAATTTCAAACTGCGAATACGTGCTGAGAGCCAGAATTTGGCTCCAAAATATAGCTCAGGCCTCGAAATTGGGATATTTGGGATATTTTTTAAACTACAGGGGAGTTTGTGCAAAATGTGACTAACAGCCGCTTTCAGAACTTGGCAT
Organism: Procambarus clarkii; assembly: GCF_040958095.1. Taxonomy (NCBI): domain Eukaryota; kingdom Metazoa; phylum Arthropoda; class Malacostraca; order Decapoda; family Cambaridae; genus Procambarus; species Procambarus clarkii. The sequence goes on along the minus strand of NC_091218.1, from coordinate 7,891,704 downwards.
ATGTTGGGTATAAAAAGTAGTAATTTCAAACTGCGAATACGTGCAGAGAGCCAAAATTTGGCTCCAAAATATGGCTCAGGCCTCGATATTGGTATGTTTGGGATATTTCGAAAACTGCAGGGAGGTTTGGGACAAATGTGACCAAAAGCCGCTTTCAGTACTTCGCATATGTTGGGTATAAAAAGTCGTAATTGCAAACTGCAAATACGTGCAGAGAGCCTGAATTTGGCTCCCGAATATTCCTCAGGCCTCGAAATTGGGATGTTTGGGATATTTTGAAAACTGCAGGTGGGATTGGGACAAATGTGTCCAAACGCCGCTTTCAGTACTTGGCATAAGTTGGGTATAAAAAAGTTGCAATTTCATACTGCGAATACGTGCAGAAAGCCAGAATTTGGCTTCAAAATATGGCTCACGACTCAAAATTTGGATATTTGGGATATTTTGGAAACTGCAGGGGAGTTTGTGCAAAATGTGACTCACTGCCGCTTTCAGGAATTGGCATATTTTGTGTATAAAAAGTCGTAATTTCAAACTGCGAATACGTGCAGAGAGCCTGAATTTGGCTCCAAAAAATTGCTCGGGCCTCGAAATTGGGATATTTGGGATATTTCGAAAACTGCAGGGGAGTTTGTGCAAAATGTAACTCACTGCCGCTTTCAGGACTTGGCATATATTGGGTATAAAAAGTCGTAATTCCAAACTGCGAATACGTGCAGAGAGACAGAATTTGGCTCCAAAATATTGCTCAGGCCTCGAAATTGGGATATTTGGGATATTTCGAAAACTGCAGGGGAGTTTGTGCAAAATATGACTCACTGCCACTTTAAGGACTTGGCATATGTTGGGTATAAAAAGTCGTAATTTCAAACTGCGAATACGAGCATAGAGCCAGAATTTGGCTCCAAAATATGGCTCAGGCCTCGATATGGGGATGTTTGGGATATTTTGAAAACTGCAGGGAGGTTTGGGACAAATGTGACCAAACGCCGCTTTCAGTACTTTGCATGTGTTGGGTATAAAAAATGCGAATTTTCAAACTAAGAATACGTGCAGAGAGCCAGAATTTGGTTCCAAAATATGGCTCAGGCCTCGAAATTGGGAAGTTTGGAATATTATGAAAACTGCAGTGGAGTTTGTGCAAAATGTGACTCACTGCCGCTTTCAGTACTTGGCATATGTTGGGTATAAAAAGTCGTAATTGCAAACAGCGAATACGTGAAGAGAGCCTGAAGTTGGCTCCAAAATATGGCTCAGGCCTCGAAATTGGGATGTTTGGGAAATTTTCAAACTGCAGAGGGGTTTGGGACAAATACGACCAAACGCTGCTTTCAGTACTTGGCATATGTTACGTATAAAGAGTCGTAATTTCCAACTGCGAATACGTGAAGAGAGCCAGAATTTGGCTCCAAAATATAGCTCATGCCTCGATATTGGGATGTTTGGGATATTTTGAAAACTGCAGGGAGGTTTGTGACAAATGTGACCAAACGCCGCTTTCAGTACTTCCGATATGTTGAGTATAAAAAAGTCGTAATTTCAAACTGCGAATACGTGTAGAGAGCCAGAATTTGGCTCCAAAATATGCCTCAGGCCTCGAAATTGGGATATTTGGGATATTTTGAAAACTGCAGGGATGTTTGGGACAAATGTGACCAAACGCCGCTTTCAGTACTTAGCTTATGTTGGGTTTAAAAAAGTACCAATTTCAAATTGCGAATACGTGCAGAGAGCCAGAATTTGGCTGCAAAATATGGCTCAGGTCTCGAAATTGGGATGTTTCGGATATTTTGAAAACTGCTTGGGGGGGTTTGGGAAAAATGTGACCAAACGCCGCTCTCAGTACTTGGCATATGTTGGGTATAAAAAAGTCGTAATTTCAAACTGCGAATACGTGCAGAGAGCCTTAATTTGGCTCCAAAATATGGTTCAGGCCTAGAAATTGGGATATTTGGGATATTTCGAAAACTGCATGGGAGTTTGTTTGAAATGTGACTCACTGCCGCTTTCAGTACTTGGCATATGTTGGGTATAAAAAGTCGTAATATTAAACTGAGAATACGTGCAGAGATCCAGAATTTGGCTCTAATATATGGCTCAGGCCTCGAAATTCGGATATTTAGGATGTTTTGAAAACTCCAGGGAGGTTTGGGACAAATGTGACCAAACGCGGTTTTCAGAACTTGGCATATGTTGGGTATAAAATGTCGTAATTTCAAACTGCGAATACGTGCAGAGAGCCAGAATTTGGCTCCAAAATATGGCTCAGGCCTCGAAATTGGGATATTTGGGATATTTTGAAAACTGCAGGGGGGAATGAGACAAGTGTGACCAAATGCCACTTTCAGTACTTGGCATATGTTGGGTATAAAAAAGTCGTAATTTCAAACTGTGAATACGTTCAGAGAGCCAGAATTTGGCTCCAAAATATGGCTCAGGCCTCGAAATTGGGAAGTTTGGGATATTTTGAAAACTGCAGGCGGGTTTGGGACAAATATGATCAAAAGCCGCTTCAGTACTTGGCATATGTTGGGTATAAAAAAGTCGCAATTTCAAACTTCGAATACGTGCAGAGAGCTAGAATTTGGCTCCAAAATATGGCTCAGGACTCGAAATTGGGATGTTTGGGATATTTTGAAAACTGCAGGGGAGTTTGGGACAAATATGACCAAACGCTGCTTTCAGTACTGGGCATATGTTGGGTATAAAAAGTCGTAATTTCAAACTGCGAATACGTGCAGAGAGCCTGAATTTGGCTCCAAAATATGGCTCAGGCCTCGAAATTGGGATGTTTGGGATATTTCGAAAACTGCAGGGAGGTTTGGGACAAATGTGACCAAACGCTGCTTTCAGTACTTCGCATATGTTGGGTATAAAAAAGTCATAGTTTCAAACTGCGAATACGTGCAGAACACAAGAATTTGGCTCCAAAATATGGCTCAGCCTCGAAATTGGGATGTTTTGGATATTTATGAACACTGCAGGGAGGGGGGGCGCTTTGGGACAAATATGACCAAACGCCGGTTTCAGTACTTTGCATATGTTCCGTATAAAAATTCGTAATTTCAAACTGCGAATACGTGCAGAGAGCAAGAATTTGGCTCCAAAATATGGCTTAGGTCTCGAAATTGGGATATTTGGGATATTTTGAAAACTGCAGGGGAGTTTGTGCAAAATGTGACTCACTGCCGCTTTCAGGACTTGAGATATATTGGGTATAAAAAGTCACAATTTTATACTGCGAATACGTGCAGAGAGCCAGAATTTGGCTCCAAAATATGGCTTAGGCCACGAAATTGGGATGTTTGGGATATTTTGAAAACTGCAGGGGGGGATTGGTACAAATATGACCAAACGCCACTTTCAGTTCTTGGAATATGTTGGGTATAAAAAGGCGTAATTTCAAACTGCGAATACGTGCATAGAGCAGCAAATTGGCTCAGAAATATAGCTCAGGCCTCGAAATTGGCATGTTTGGGATATTTTGAGAACTGCAGTGGGGGGGGGGGGACAAATATGAGCAAACGCCGCTTTCAGTACTTAGCATATGTTCCGTATAAAAATTCGTAATTCCAAACTGCGAATTCGTGCAGAGAGCAAGAATTATTTCCAAAATATTGCTCAGGCCTCGAAATTGGGATGTTTGGGATATTTTGAAAACTGCAGGGGGTGTTTGGGACACATGTGACCAAACGCCACTTTCAGTACTTCGAATATGTTGTGTAAAAAAAAGTCGTAATTTCAAACTGCGAACACGTGCAGAGAGCCAGAATTTGGCTCCAAAATATGGCTCAGGCCTTGAAATTGGGATGTTTGGGATATTTTGAAAACTGCATGGGAGTTTGTGCAAAATGTGACTCACTGCCGCTTTCAGTACTTGGCATATGTTGGGTATAAAAAGCCATAAAATCAAACTGCGAATACGCGCAGAGAGCCAGAATTTGGCTCCAAAATATGGCCCAGGCCTTGAAATTGGGATATTTCGGATATTTTGAAATCTGCAGGGAGGTTTGGGACAAATGTGACCAAACGCCGCTTTCAGTACTTGGCATATGTTGGGAATAAAAATTCATAATTTCAAACTGCAAATACGTGCGGAGAGCGAGAATTTGGCTCCAAAATATGGATCAGGCCTCGAAATTGGGATATTTGGGATATTTTGAAAACTGCAGGGGAGTTTGTGCAAAATGTGACTCACTGCCGCTTTCAGTATTTGGCATATGTTGGGTAAAAAAAGTCGTAATACCAAACTGCGAATACGTGCAGAGAGCCAGAATTTGGCTCTATAATATGGCTCAGGACTCGAAATTGCGATGTTTGGGATATTTTGAAAACTGCAGGGAGGTTTGGGAAAAATGTGACCAAACGCCGCTTTCAGTACTTCGAATATGTTGGGTATAAAAATTCGTAATTTCAAACTGCGAATACGTACAGAGAGCCAAGATTTGGCTCCAAAATATGGCTCAGGCCTCGAAATTGGGATATTTGGGATATTTTGAAATCTGCAGGGAGGTTTGGGACAAATGTGACCAACCGCCGCTTTCAGTACTTGGCATATGTTCGGAATAAAAATTCATAATTTCAAACTGCAAATACGTGCGGAGAGCGAGAATTTGGCTCCAAAATATGGATCAGGCCTCGAAATTGGGATATTTGCGATATTTCGAAAACTGCAGGGGAGTTTGTGCAAAATGTGACTCACTGCCGCTTTCAGTATTTTGCATATGTTGGGTAAAAAAAGTCGTAATACCAAACTGCGAATACGTGCAGAGAGCCAGAATTTGGCTCCAAAATATGGCTCAGGCCTCGACATTGGGATATTTGGGATATTTCGAAAACTGCAGGGGAGTTAGTGCAAAATGTGACTCAATGCCACTTTCAGTACTTGGCATATGTTGGGTAAAAAAATTCGTAATATCAAACTCCGAATACGTGCAGAGAGCCAGAATTTGGCTCCAAAATATGGCTCAGGCCTTGAAATTGGGATGTTTGGGATATTTTGAAAACTGCAGGGGAGTTTGTGCAAAATGTGACTCACTGCTGCTTTGGATATTTTGGCATATGCCAACATACTTGGCATATGTTGGGTATAAAATGTCGTAATTTCAAACTGCGAATACGTGCAGAGAGCCAGAATTTGGCTTCAAAATATGGCTCAGGCCTCGAAATTGGGATGTTTGGGATATTTTGAAAACTGCAGGGGGGTTTGAGACAAATGTGACCAAACGCCGCTTTCAGTACTTGGCATATGTTGGGTATAAAAAAGTCGTAATTTCAAACTGCGAATACGTGCAGAGAGCCAGAATTTGGCTCCAAAATATGGCTCAGGCCTCGAAATTGGGATATTTGGGATATTACGAAAACTGCAGGGGAGTTTGTGCAAAATGTGACTCACTGCCGCTTTCAGTACTTGGCATATGTTGAGTATAAAATTCATAATTTCAAACTGCGAATACGTGCAGAGAGCCAGAATTTGGCTCCAAAATATTGCTCAGGCCTCAAAAATTGAGATATTTGAGATATTTTGAAAACTGCAGGGGAGTTTGTGCAAAATGTGACTCACTGCCGCTTTTAATATTTGGCATATGTTGGGTATATAAATTCGTAATTTCAAACTGCGAATACGTGCAGAGAGCCAGAATTTGGCTCCAAAATATGGCTCAGGCCTCGAAATTACCATGTTTGGAATATTTGGAAAACTGCAGGGAGGTTTGGGACAAATGTGACCAAACGCCGCTTTCAGTACTTGGCATATGTTGAGTATAAAATTCGCAATTTCAAACTGCGAATACGTGCAGAGACCCAGAATGTGGCTCCAAAATATGGCTCAGGCCTCGAAATTTGGATATTAGGGATATTTCGAAAACTGCAGGGGGGTTTGGGACAAATGTGACCAAACGCTGCTTTCAGAACTTGGCAAATGTTGGGTATAAAAAGTCGTAATTTCAAACTGCGAATGCGTGCAGAGAGCCAGAATTTGGCTCCAAAATATGGCTCAGGCCTCGAAATTGGGATGTTTGGGGTATTTTGAAAACTGCAGGGGAGTTTGTGCAAAATGTGACTAACTGCCGCTTTCAGGACTTGGCATATGTTGCTTATAAAAAGTCGTAATTTCAAACTGCGAATACGTGCAGAGAGCCAGAATTTGGATCCAAAATATAACTCAGGCCTCGAAATTGGGATGTTTGGGATATTTTAAAAATTGCAGGGAGGTTTGGGACACATGTGTCGAAACGCTGCTTTCAGTACTTGGCATATATTGAGTATATAAAGTCGTAATTTCAAACTGCGAATACATGCAGAGTGCCAGAATTTGGCTCCAAAATGTGGCTCATGCCTCGAAATTGGGATGTTTGGGATTTTTTGAAAACTGCAGGGAGGTTTGGGACAAATGTGACCAAACGCCGCATTCAGTACTTGGCATATGTTGGGAATAAAAATTCGTAATTTCAAACTGCGAATACGTGCAGAGAGCCAGAATTAAGCTCCAAAATATGGCTCAGGCCTCGAAATGGGGGTTTTAAAGATATTTTGAAAACTACAGGGGAGTTTGCGCAAAATGTGACTCACTGCCGCTTTCAGGACTTGGCATATGTTGGGTATAAAAAGTTGTAATTTCAAACTGCGAATACGTGCTGAGAGCCAGAATTTGGCTCCAAAATATGGCTCAGGCCTCGAAATTGGGATGTTTGGGATATTTTGAAAACTGCAGGGGGGATTGAGACAAATGTGACCAAACGCCGCTTTCAGTACATGGCATATGTTGGGTACAAAAAATCGTAATTTCAAACAGCAAATACGTGCAGAGAGCAAGAATTTGGCTCGAAAATATGGTTCTGGCCTCGAAATTGGGATGTTTGGGATATTTTGAAAACTGCAGGTGAGTTTGTGCAAAATGTGACTGACTGCAGCTTTCAGTGCTTGGCATATGTTGGGTATAAAAAAGTCGTAATTTCAAACTGCGAATACGTAAAGAGAGCCAGAATTTGGCTCCAAAAAATGGCTCAGGCCTCGATATTGGGATGTTTGGGATATTTGGAAAACTGCAGGGTGGTTTGGGACAAAAGTGACCAAACGTCGCTTTCAGTACTTTGCATATGTTGGGTATAAAAATTCGTAATTTCAAACTGCGAATACGTGCAGAGAACCAGAATTTTGCTCCAAAATATTGCTTAGGCCTCGAAATTGAGATGGTTGGGATATTTTGAAAACTGCAGGGGAGTTTGTGCAAAATGTGACTCACTGCCGTTTTCAGTACTTGGCATATGTTTGGTATAAAAAGTCGTAATTTCAAACTGCGAATACGTACAGAGAACCAGAATTTGGCTCCAAAATATGGCTCAGGCCTCGAAATTGAGATGTTTGGGATATTTTGAAAACTGCAGGGGGGATTATGACAAATTTGACTAAACGCCGCTTTTAGTACTTGGCATATGTTGGGTATAAAAAGTCGTAATTTCACAGTGTGAATACGTGCAGAGAGCCAGAATTTGGCTCCAAAATATGGCTCAGGCCTCGATATTGGAATGTTTGGGATATTTTGAAACCTGCAGGGTGGTTTGGGACGAATGTGACCAAACGTCGCTTTCAGTACTTTGCATATGTTGGGTATAAAAATTCGTAATTTCAAACTGCGAATACGTGCAGAGAACCAGAATTTGTCTCCAAAATATGGCTCAGGCCTCGAAATTGAGATGTTTTTGATATTTTGAAAACTGCAGGGGGGATTGGGACAAATATGACGAAACGCCGCTTTCAGTACTTGGCATATATTGGGTATAAAAAAGTCGCAATTTTAAACTGCGAATATGTGCAGATAGCCAGAATCTGGCTCTAAAATATGGCTCAGGCCTCGAAATTGGGATATTTGGGATATGTCGAAAACTGCAGGGTAGTTTCTGCAAAGCGTGACTCACAGCCGCTTTCAGGACTTGGCATATGTTGGGTATAAAAAGTCGTAATTTCAAACTGCGAATACGTGCAATGAGCCAGAATTTGGCTCAAAAAAATGGCTCAGGCCTCGAAATTGGGATGTTTAGGATACTTTGAAAACTACAGGGGGGTTTGGGACAAATGTGACCAAACGCTGCTTACAGTACTTCGCATATGTGTTGTTTAAAAAATTCGTAATTTCAAACTGCAAATACGTGCAGAGAGCAAGAATTTGGCTTCAAAATAGGGCTCAAGCCTCGAAATTGGGATGTTTGGGATATTTTGAAAACTGCAGGGTAGTTTGTGCAAAATGTGACTCACTGCCATTTTCAGTACTTGGCATATGTTGGGTATAAAAAGTCGTAATATCAAACTGCGAATACGTGCAGAGAGCAAGAATTTGGCTCAAAAATATGGCTCAGGCCTCCATATTGGGATGTTTGGGATATTTTGAAAACTGCAGGGTGATTTGGGATAAATGTGACCAAATGCCGCTTTTAGTACTTAGCATATGTTGGGTATAAAAAGTCGTAATTTAAAACTGCGAATACGTGCAGAGAGCCAGAATTTGGCTACAAAATATGGCTCAGGCCTCGAAATTGGGATATTTGGGATATTTGGGATATTTTGAAAACTGCAGGGGGGAATGAGACAAATGTGACCAAATGCCACTTTCAGTACTTGGCATATGTTGGGTATAAAAAAGTCGTAATTTCAAACTGCGAATACGTTCAGAGAGCCAGAATTTGGCTCCAAAATATGGCTCAGGCCTCGAAATTGGGAAGTTTGGGATATTTTGAAAACTGCAGGCGGGTTTGGGACAAATATGACCAAACGCCGCTTTCAGTTCTTGGCATATGTTGGGTATAAAAAAGTCGCAATTTCAAACTTCGAATATGTGCAGAGAGCTAGAATTTGGCTCTAAAATATGGCTCAGGACTCGAAATTGGGATGTTTGGGATATTTTGAAAACTGCAGGGGAGTTTGGGACAAATATGACCAAACGCCGCTTTCAGTACTGGGCATATGTTGGGTATAAAAAGTCGTAATTTCAAACTGCGAATACGTGCAGAGAGCCTGAATTTAGCTCCAAAATATGGCTCAGGCCTCGAAATTGGGATGTTTGGGATATTTTGAAAACTGCAGGGAGGTTTGGGACAAATGTGACCAAATGCCGCTTTCAGTACTTCGCATATGTTGGGTATAAAAAAGTCATAATTTCAAACTGCGAATACGTGCAGAACACAAGAATTTGGCTCCAAAATATGGCTCACCCTCGAAATTGGGATGTTTTGGATATTTATCAAAACTGCAGGGAGGGGGGGCGCTTTGAGACAAATATGACCAAACGCAGCTTTCAGTACTTTGCATATGTTCCGTATAAAAATTAGTAATTTCAAACTGCGAATACGTGCAGAGAGCAAGAATTTGGCTCCAAAATATGGCTTAGGTCTCGAAATTGGGATATTTGGGATATTTTGAAAACTGCAGGGGGGGATTGGTACAAATATGACCAAACGCCGCTTTCAGTTCTTGGCATATGTTGGGTATAAAAAGTCGTAATTTCAAACTGCGAATACGTGCATAGAGCAGGAATTTGGCTCAGAAATATAGCTCAGGCCTCGAAATTGGCATGTTTGTGATATTTTGAGAACTGCAGTGGGGGGGGGGGGACAAATATGAGCAAACGCCGCTTTCAGTACTTAGCATATGTTCCGTATAAAAATTCGTAATTCCAAACTGCGAATTCGTGCAGAGAGCAAGAATTATTTCCAAAATATTGCTCAGGCCTCGAAATTGGGATGTTTGGGATATTTTGAAAACTGCAGGGGGGGTTTGGGACACATGTGTCCAAACGCCACTTTCAGTACTTCGAATATGTTGTGTAAAAAAAAGTCGCAATTTCAAACTGCGAACACGTGCAGAGAGCCAGAATTTGGCTCCAAAATATGGCTCAGGCCTTGAAATTGGGATGTTTGGGATATTTTGAAAACTGCATGGGAGTTTGTGCAAAATGTGACTCACTGCCGCTTTCAGTACTTGGCATATGTTGGGTATAAAAAGCCATAAAATCAAACTGCGAATTCGTGCAGAGAGCCAAAATTTGGCTCCAAAATATGGCCCAGGCCTCGAAATTGGGATATTTCGGATATTTTGAAATCTGCAGGGAGGTTTGGGACAAATGTGAGCAAACGCCGCTGTCAGTACTTGGCATATGTTGGGTATAAAAATTCATAATTTCAAACTGCAAATACGTGCGGAGACCCAGAATTTGGCTCCATAATATGGCTCAGGCCTTGAAATTGGGATGTTTGGGATATTTTGAAAACTGCAGGGGAGTTTGTGCAAAATGTGACTCACTGCTGCTTTTAGCACTTGGCATATGTTGGGTATAAATAGTCGTAATTTCAAAATGCGAATACGTGCAGAGCACAAGAATTTGGCTCCAAAATATGGCTCAGGCCTCGAAATTGGGATGTTTGGGATATTTTGAAAACTGCAGGGAGGGGGGGCGCTTTGGGACAAATATGACCAAACTCCGCTTTCAGTACTTGGCATATGTTCCTTATAAAAATTCGTAATTTCAAACTGCGAATACGTTCAGAGAGCAAGAATTTGGCTCCAAAATATGGCTCAGGCCTCGAAATTGGTATATTTGGGATATTTTGAAAACTGCAGGGGAGTTTGTGCAAAATGTGACTCACTTCCGCTTTCAGGACTTGAGATATATTGGGTATAAAAAGTCGTAATTTTAAACTGCGAATACGTGCAGAGAGCCAGAATTTGGCTCCAAAATATGGCTCAGGCCTCGAAATTGGGATATTTGGGTTATTTCGAAAACTGCAGGGAGGTTTGGGACAAATGTGACCAAACGCAGCTTTCAGTACTTCGCATATGTTGGGTATAAAAAATCGTAATTTCAAACTGAGAATAATGTGCAGAGAGCAAGAATTTGGCTCCAAAATATGGCTCAGGCCGCGAAATTGGAATGTTTGGGATATTTTGAAAACTGCAGGGGGGGATTGGTACAAATATGACCAAAAGCCGCTTTCAGTACTTGGCATATGTTGGGTATAAAAAGTCGTAATTTCAAACTGCGAATACGTGCACAGAGCAAGAATTTGGCTCAAAAATATTGCTCAGGCCTCGAAATTGGCATGTTTGGGATATTTTGAGAACTGCAGTGGGGGGGGGAGGTCGGGGGTTTGGGACAAATATGAGCAAACGCCGCTTTCAGTACTTAGCATATGTTCCGTAAAAAAATTCGTAATTTCAAACTGCGAATTCGTGCAGAGAGCCAGAATTTGGCTAAAAAATATGGCTCAGGCCTCGAAATTGGGATGTTTTTGATATTTTGATAACTGCAGGGAAGTTTGTGCAAAATGTGACACACTGCCGCTTTCAGTACTTGGCATATGTTGGGTGTAAAAAGTCGTAATATCAAACTGCGAATACGTGCAGAGAACCAAAATTTGGCTCCAAAATATGGCTCAGGCCTCGAAATTGGGATATTTGGGATATTTTGAAAACTACAGGGAGGTTTGGGACAAATGTGAGCAAACGCCGCTTTCAGTACTTGGCATATGTTGGGTATAAAAATTCGTAATTTAAAACTGCGAATACGTGCAGAGACCCAGAATTTGGCTCCAAAATATGGCTCAGGCCTCGAAATTGGGATATTTGGGATATTTTGAAAACTGCAGGGGGGGAATGAGACAAATGTGACCAAATGCCACTTTCAGTACTTGGCATATGTTGGGTATAAAAAAGTCGTAATTTCAAACTGCGAATACGTTCAGTGAGCCAGAATTTGGCTCCAAAATATGGCTCAGGCCTCGAAATTGGGAAGTTTGGGATATTTTGAAAACTGCAGGCGGGTTTGGGACAAATATGACCAAACGCCGCTTTCAGTACTTGGCATATGTTGGGTATAAAAAAGTCGCAATTTCAAACTTCGAATACGTGCAGAGAGCTAGAATTTGGCTCCAAAATATGGCTCAGGACTCGAAATTGGGATGTTTGGGATATTTTGAAAACTGCAGGGAGGTTTGGGACAAATGTGACCAAAAGCAGCTTTCAGTACTTCGCATATGTTGGGAATAAAAACCAATAAAATCAAACTGCGAATTCGTGCAGAGAGCCAGAATTTGGCTCTAAAATATGGCCCAGGCCTCGAAATTGGGATATTTCGGATATTTTGAAATCTGCTGGGAGGTTTGGGACAAATGTGACCAAACGCCGCTTTCAGTACTTGGCATATGTTGGGTATAAAAATTTATATTTTCAAACTGCAAATACGTGCGGAGAGCGAGAATTTGGCTCCAAACTATGGATCAGGCCTCGAAATTGGGATATTTAGGATATTTCGAAAACTGCAGGGGAGTTTGTGCAAAATGTGACTCACTGCCGCTTTCAGTATTTGGCATATGTTGGGTAAAAAAAGTCGTAATACCAAACTGCGAATACGTGCAGAGAGCCAGAATTTTGCTCCATAATATGGCTCAGGCCTTGAAATTGGGATGTTTGGGATACTTTGAAAACTGCAGGGGAGTTTGTGCAAAATGTGACTCACTGATGCTTTTTGTACTTGGCATATGTTGGGTATAAATAGTCGTAATTTCAAACTGCGAATACGTGCAGAGCACAAGAATTTGGCTCCAAAATATGGCTCAGGCCTCGAAATTGGGATGTTTGGGATATTTTGAAAACTGCAGGGAGGGGGGGCGCTTTGGGACAAATATGACCAAACGCCGCCTTCAGTACTTGGCATATGTTCCGTATAAAAATTCGTAATTTCAAACTGCGAATACGTTCAGAGAGCAAGAATTTGGCTCCAAAATATGGCTCAGGCCTCGAAATTGGTATATTTGGGATATTTTGAAAACTGCAGGGGAGTTTGTGCAAAATGTGACTCACTTCCGCTTTCAGGACTTGAGATATATTGGGTATAAAAAGTCGGAATTTTAAACTGCGAATACGTGCAGAGAGCCAGAATTTGGCTCCAAAATATGGCTCAGGCCTCGAAATTGGGATGTTTGGGATATTTTGAAAACTGCAGGGAGGTTTGGGACAAATGTGACCAAAAGTAGCTTTCAGTACTTCGCATATGTTGGGTATAAAAAATCGTAATTTCAAACTGAGAATATGTGCAGAGAGCAAGAATTTGGCTCCAAAATATGGCTCAGGCCGCGAAATTGGAATGTTTGGGATATTTTGAAAACTGCAGGGGGGGGATTGGTACAAATATGACCAAACGCCGCTTTCAGTACTTGGCATATGTTGGGTATAAAAAGTCGTAATATTAAACTGAGAATACGTGCAGAGATCCAGAATTTGGCTCTAATATATGGCTCAGGCCTCGAAATTGGGATATTTAGGATGTTTTGAAAACTCCAGGGAGGTTTGGGACAAATGTGACCAAACGCGGTTTTCAGAACTTGGCATATGTTGGGTATAAAATGTCGTAATTTCAAACTGCGAATACGTGCAGAGAGCCAGAATTTGGCTCCAAAATATGGCTCAGGCCTCGAAATTGGGATATTTGGGATATTTTGAAAACTGCAGGGGGGAATGAGACAAATGTGACCAAATGCCACTTTCAGTACTTGGCATGTGTTGGGTATAAAAAAGTCGTAATTTCAAATTGCAAATACGTGCAGAGAGCCAGAATTTGGCTCCAAAATATGGCTCAGGCCACGAAATTGGGATGTTTGGGATATTTTGAAAACTGCAGGGGGATTGAGACAAATGTGACCAAACACCGCTTTCAGTACTTGGCATATGTTGAGTATAAAAAAGTCGTAATTTCAAACTGCGAATACGTTCAGAGAGCCCGAATTTGGCTCCAAAATATGGCTCAGGCCTAGAAATTGGGATGTTTAGGATATTTTGAAAACTGCAGGGGAGTTTGTGCTAAATGTGACTCACTGCCGCTTTCAGTACTTGGCATATGTTGGGTATAAAAAATCGTAATTTAAAACTGCGAATACGTCCAGAGAGCCAGTATTTGGTTTCAAAATATGGCTCAGGCCTCGAAATTGGGATGTTTGTGATATTTTGAAAACTGCAGGGGGGTTTGAGACAAATGTGACCAAACGCCGCTTTCAGTACTTGGCATATGTTGGGTATATAAAATTCATAATTTCAAACTGCGAATACGTGCAGAGAGCCAGAATTTGGCTCCAAAATTTTGCTCAGTCCTTAAAATGGAGATATTTGAGATATTTTGAAAACTGCAGGGGAATTTGTGCAAAATGTGACTCACTGCCACTTTTAATATTTGGCATATGTTGGGTATATAAATTCGTAATTTCAAACTGCGAATACGTGCAGAGAGCCAGAATTTGGCTCCAAAATATGGCTCAGGCCTCGAAATTGGGATGTTTGGGATATTTTGAAAACTGCAGGGAGGTTTGGGACAAATGTGACCAAATGCCGCTTTCAGTACTTCGCATATGTTGGGTATAAAAAAGTCATAATTTCAAACTGCGAATACGTGCAGAACACAAGAATTTGGCTCCAAAATATGGCTCAGCCTCGAAATTGGGATGTTTTGGATATTTATGAAAACTGCAGGGAGGGGGGGCGCTTTGAGACAAATATGACCAAACGCAGCTTTCAGTACTTTGCATATGTTCCGTATAAAAATTAGTAATTTCAAACTGCGAATACGTGCTGAGAGCAAGAATTTGGCTCCAAAATATGGCTTAGGTCTCGAAATTGGGATATTTGGGATATTTTGAAAACTGCAGGGGGGGATTGGTACAAATATGACCAAACGCCGCTTTCAGTTCTTGGCATATGTTGGGTATAAAAAGTCGTAATTTAAAACTGCGAATACGTGCATAGAGCAGGAATTTGGCTCAGAAATTTAGCTCAGGCCTCGAAATTGGCATGTTTGTGATATTTTGAGAACTGCAGTGGGGGGGGGGGGGACAAATATGAGCAAACACCGCTTTCAGTACTTAGCATATGTTCCGTATAAAAATTCGTAATTCCAAACTGCGAATTCGTGCAGAGAGCAAGAATTATTTCCAAAATATTGCTCAGGCCTCGAAATTGGGATGTTTGGGATATTTTGAAAACTGCAGGGGGGGTTTGGGACACATGTGTCCAAACGCCACTTTCAGTACTTCGAATATGCTGTGTAAAAAAAAGTCGTAATTTCAAACTGCGAACACGTGCAGAGAGCCAGAATTTGGCTCCAAAATATGGCTGAGGCCTTGAAATTGGGATGTTTGGGATATTTTGAAAACTGCATGGGAGTTTGTGCAAAATGTGACTCACTGCCGCTTTCAGTACTTGGCATATGTTGGGTATAAAAAGCCATAAAATCAAACTGCGAATTCGTGCAGAGAGCCAGAATTTGGCTCCAAAATATGGCCCAGGCCTCAAAATTGGGATATTTCGGATATTTTGAAATCTGCAGGGAGGTTTGGGACAAATGTGACCAAACGCCGCTTTCAGTACTTGGCATATGTTGGGTATAAAAATTCATAATTTCAAACTGCAAATACGTGCGGAGAGCGAGAATTTGGCTCCAAACTATGGATCAGGCCTCGAAATTGGGATATTTAGGATATTTCGAAAACTGCAGGGGAGTTTGTGCAAAATGTGACTCACTGCCGCTTTCAGTATTTGGCATATGTTGGGTAAAAAAAGTCGTAATACCAAACTGCGAATACGTGCAGAGAGCCAGAATTTGGCTCCATAATATGGCTCAGGCCTTGAAATTGGGATGTTTGGGATATTTTGAAAACTGCAGGGGAGTTTGTTCAAAATGTGACTCACTGCTGCTTTTAGTACTTGGCATATGTTGGGTATAAATAGTCGTAATTTCAAACTGCGAATACGTGCAGAGCACAAGAATTTGGCTCCAAAATATGGCTCAGGCCTCGAAATTGGGATGTTTGGGATATTTTGAAAACTGCAGGGAGGGGGGCGCTTTGGGACAAATATGACCAAACGCCGCTTTCAGTACTTGGCATATGTTCCGTATAAAAATTCGTAATTTCAAACTGCGAATACGTTCAGAGAGCAAGAATTTGGCTCCAAAATATGGCTCAGGCCTCGAAATTGGTATATTTGGGATATTTTGAAAACTGCAGGGGAGTTTGTGCAAAATGTGACTCACTTCCGCTTTCAGGACTTGAGATATATTGGGTATAAAAAGTCGGAATTTTAAACTGCGAATACGTGCAGAGAGCCAGAATTTGGCTCCAAAATATGGCTCAGGCCTCGAAATTGGGATATTTGGGTTATTTCGAAAACTGCAGGGAGGTTTGGGACAAATGTGACCAAACGCAGCTTTCAGTACTTCGCATATGTTGGGTATAAAAAATCGTAATTTCAAACTGAGAATATGTGCAGAGAGCAAGAATTTGGCTCCAAAATATGGCTCAGGCCGCGAAATTGGAATGTTTGGGATATTTTGAAAACTGCAGGGGGGGATTGGTACAAATATGACCAAACGCCGCTTTCAGTACTTGGCATATGTTGGGTATAAAAAGTCGTAATATTAAACTGAGAATACGTGCAGAGATCCAGAATTTGGCTCTAATATATGGCTCAGGCCTCGAAATTGGGATATTTAGGATGTTTTGAAAACTCCAGGGAGGTTTGGGACAAATGTGACCAAACGCGGTTTTCAGAACTTGGCATATGTTGGGTATAAAATGTCGTAATTTCAAACTGCGAATACATGCAGCGAGCCAGAATTTGGCTCCAAAATATGGCTCACGCCTCGAAATTGGGATATTTGGGATATTTTGAAAACTGCAGGTGGGAATGAGACAAATGTGACCAAATGCCACTTTCAGTACTTGGCATGTGTTGGGTATAATAAAGTCGTAATTTCAAATTGCAAATACGTGCAGAGAGCCAGAATTTGGCTCCAAAATATGGCTCAGGCCACGAAATTGGGATGTTTGGGATATTTTGAAAACTGCAGGGGGATTGAGACAAATGTGACCAAACGCCGCTTTCAGTACTTGGCATATGTTGAGTATAAAAAAGTCGTAATTTCAAACTGCGAATACGTTCAGAGAGCCCGAATTTGGCTCCAAAATATGGCTCAGGCCTAGAAATTGGGATGTTTAGGATATTTTGAAAACTTCAGGGGAGTTTGTGCTAAATGTGACTCACTGCCGCTTTCAGTACTTGGCATATGTTGGGTATTAAAAATCGTAATTTAAAACTGCGAATACGTCCAGAGAGCCAGTATTTGGTTTCAAAATATGGCTCAGGCCTCGAAATTGGGATGTTTGTGATATTTTGAAAACTGCAGGTGGGTTTGAGACAAATGTGACCAAACGCCGCTTTCAGTACTTGGCATATGTTGGGTATAAAAAAGTCGTAATTTCAAACTGCGAATACGTTCAGAGAGCAAGAATTTGGCTCCAAAATATTGCTCAGGCCTCGAAATTGGTATATTTGGGATATTACGAAAACTGCAGGGGAGTTTGTGCAAAATGTGACTCACTTCCGCTTTCAGGACTTGAGATATATTGGGTATAAAATTCGGAATTTTAAACTGCGAATACGTGCAGAGAGCCAGAATTTGGCTTTAAAATATGGCTCAGGCCTCGAAATTGGGATATTTGGGTTATTTCGAAAACTGCAGGGAGGTTTGGGACAAATGTGACCAAAAGCAGCTTTCAGTACTTCGCATATGTTGGGTATAAAAAATCGTAATTTCAAACTGAGAATATGTGCAGAGAGCAAGAATTTGGCTCCAAAATATGGCTCAGGCCGCGAAATTGGAATGTTTGGGATATTTTGAAAACTGCAGGGGGGGGATTGGTACAAATATGACCAAACGCCGCTTTCAGTACTTGGCATATGTTGGGTATAAAAAGTCGTAATATTAAACTGAGAATACCTGCAGAGATCCAGAATTTGGCTCTAATATATGGCTCAGGCCTCGAAATTGGGATATTTAGGATGTTTTGAAAACTCCAGGGAGGTTTGGGACAAATGTGACCAAACGCGGTTTTCAGAACTTGGCATATGTTGGGTATAAAATGTCGTAATTTCAAAATGCGAATACGTGCAGAGAGCCAGAATTTGGCTCCAAAATATGGCTCAGGCCTCGAAATTGGGATATTTGGGATATTTTGAAAACTGCAGGGGGGAATGAGACAAATGTGACCAAATGCCACTTTCAGTACTTGGCATGTGTTGGGTATAAAAAAGTCGTAATTTCAAATTGCAAATACGTGCAGAGAGCCAGAATTTGGCTCCAAAATATGGCTCAGGCCACGAAATTGGGATGTTTGGGATATTTTGAAAACTGCAGGGGGATTGAGACAAATGTGACCAAACGCCGTTTCAGTACTTGGCATATGTTGAGTATAAAAAAGTCGTAATTTCAAACTGCGAATACGTTCAGAGAGCCCGAATTTGGCTCCAAAATATGGCTCAGGCCTAGAAATTGGGATGTTTAGGATATTTTTAAAACTGCAGGGGAGTTTGTGCTAAATGTGACTCACTGCCGCTTTCAGTACTTGGCATATGTTGGGTATAAAAAATCGTAATTTAAAACTGCGAATACGTCCAGAGAGCCAGTATTTGGTTTCAAAATATGGCTCAGGCCTCGAAATTGGGATGTTTGTGATATTTTGAAAACTGCAGGGGGGTTTGAGACAAATGTGACCAAACGCCGCTTTCAGTACTTGGCATATGTTGGGTATAAAAAAGTCGTAATTTCAATCTGCGAATACGTGCAGAGAGCTTGAATTTGGCTCCAAAATATGGCTCAGGCCTCGAAATTGGGATATTTGGGATATTACGAAAACTGCAGGGGAGTTTGTGCAAAATGTGACTCACTGCCGCTTTCAGTACTTGGCATATGTTGAGTATAAAATTCATAATTTCAAACTGCGAATACGTGCAGAGAGCCAGAATTTGGCTCCAAAATTTTGCTCAGTCCTCAAAATGGAGATATTTGAGATATTTTGAAAACTGCGGGGGAATTTGTGCAAAATGTGACTCACTGCCGCTTTTAATATTTGGCATATGTTGGGTATATAAATTCGTAATTTCAAACTGCGAATACGTGCAGAGAGCCAGAATTTGGCTCCAAAATATGGCTCAGTAGGCCTCGAAATTGGGATGTTTGGGATATTTTGAAAACTGCAGGGAGGTTTGGGACAAATGTGACCAAATGCCGCTTTCAGTACTTCGCATATGTTGGGTATAAAAAAGTCATAATTTCAAACTGCGAATACGTGCAGAACACAAGAATTTGGCTCCAAAATATGGCTCAGCCTCGAAATTGGGATGTTTTGGATATTTATGAAAACTGCAGGGAGGGGGGGCGCTTTGAGACAAATATGACCAAACGCAGCTTTCAGTACTTTGCATATGTTCCGTATAAAAAATTAGTAATTTCAAACTGCGAATACGTGCAGAGAGCAAGAATTTGGCTCCAAAATATGGCTTAGGTCTCGAAATTGGGATATTTGGGATATTTTGAAAACTGCAGGGGGGGATTGGTACAAATATGACCAAACGCCGCTTTCAGTTCTTGGCATATGTTGGGTATAAAAAGTCGTAATTTAAAACTGCGAATACGTGCATAGAGCAGGAATTTGGCTCAGAAATATAGCTCAGGCCTCGAAATTGGCATGTTTGTGATATTTTGAGAACTGCAGTGGGGGGGGGGGGACAAATATGAGCAAACGCCGCTTTCAGTACTTAGCATATGTTCCGTATAAAAATTCGTAATTCCAAACTGCGAATTCGTGCAGAGAGCAAGAATTATTTCCAAAATATTGCTCGGGCCTCGAAATTGGGATGTTTGGGATATTTTGAAAACTGCAGGGGGGGTTTGTGCAAAATGTGACTCACTGCCGCTTTCAGTACTTGGCATATGTTGGGTATAAAAAGCCATAAAATCAAACTGCGAATTCGTGCAGAGAGCCAGAATTTGGCTCCAAAATATGGCCCAGGCCTCGAAATTGGGATATTTCGGATATTTTGAAATCTGCAGGGAGGTTTGGGACAAATGTGACCAAACGCCGCTTTCAGTACTTGGCATATGTTGGGTATAAAAATTCATAATTTCAAACTGCAAATACGTGCGGAGAGCGAGAATTTGGCTCCAAACTATGGATCAGGCCTCGAAATTGGGATATTTAGGATATTTCGAAAACTGCAGGGGAGTTTGTGCAAAATGTGACTCACTGCCGCTTTCAGTATTTGGCATATGTTGGGTAAAAAAAGTCGTAATACCAAACTGCGAATACGTGCAGAGAGCCAGAATTTGGCTCCATAATATGGCTCAGGCCTTGAAATTGGGATGTTTGGGATATTTTGAAAACTGCAGGGGAGTTTGTGCAAAATGTGACTCACTGCTGCTTTTAGTACTTGGCATATGTTGGGTATAAATAGTCGTAATTTCAAACTGCGAATACATGCAGAGCACAAGAATTTGGCTCCAAAATATGGCTCAGGCCTCGAAATTGGGATGTTTGGGATATTTTGAAAACTGCAGGGGAGTTTGTGCAAAATGTGACTCACTTCCGCTTTCAGGACTTGAGATATATTGGGTATAAAAAGTCGGAATTTTAAACTGCGAATACGTGCAGAGAGCCAGAATTTGTCTCCAAAATATGGCTCAGGCCTCGAAATTGGGATATTTGGGTTATTTCGAAAACTGCAGGGAGGTTTGGGACAAATGTGACCAAACACAGCTTTCAGTACTTCGCATATGTTGGAAATAAAAAATCGTAATTTCAAACTGAGAATATGTGCAGAGAGCAAGAATTTGGCTCCAAAATATGGCTCAGGCCGCGAAATTGGAATGTTTGGGATATTTTGAAAACTGCAGGGGGGGATTGGTACAAATATGACCAAACGCCGCTTTCAGTACTTGGCATATGTTGGGTATAAAAAGTCGTAATATTAAACTGAGAATACGTGCAGAGATCCAGAATTTGGCTCTAATATATGGCTTAGGCCTCGAAATTGGGATATTTAGGATGTTTTGAAAACTCCAGGGAGGTTTGGGACAAATGTGACCAAACACAGCTTTCAGTACTTCGCATATGTTGGAAATAAAAAATCGTAATTTCAAACTGAGAATATGTGCAGAGAGCAAGAATTTGGCTCCAAAATATGGCTCAGGCCGCGAAATTGGAATGTTTGGGATATTTTGAAAACTGCAGGGGGGGATTGGTACAAATATGACCAAACGCCGCTTTCAGTACTTGGCATATGTTGGGTATAAAAAGTCGTAATATTAAACTGAGAATACGTGCAGAGATCCAGAATTTGGCTCTAATATATGGCTTAGGCCTCGAAATTGGGATATTTAGGATGTTTTGAAAACTCCAGGGAGGTTTGGGACAAATGTGACCAAACGCGGTTTTCAGAACTTGGCATATGTTGGGTATAAAATGTCGTAATTTCAAACTGCGAATACATGCAGAGAGCCAGAATTTGGCTCCAAAATAAGGCTCACGCCTCGAAATTGGAATATTTGGGATATTTTGAAAACTGCAAGGGGGAATGAGACAAATGTGACCAAGTGCCACTTTCAGTACTTGGCATGTGTTGGGTATAATAAAGTCGTAATTTCAAATTGCAAATACGTGCAGAGAGCCAGAATTTGGCTCCAAAATATGGCTCAGGCCACGAAATTGGGATGTTTGGGATATTTTGAAAACTGCAGGGGGATTGAGACAAATGTGACCAAACGCCGCTTTCAGTACTTGGCATATGTTGAGTATAAAAAAGTCGTAATTTCAAACTGCGAATACGTTCAGAGAGCCCGAATTTGGCTCCAAAATATGGCTCAGGCCTAGAAATTGGGATGTTTAGGATATTTTTAAAACTGCAGGGGAGTTTGTGCTAAATGTGACTCACTGCCGCTTTCAGTACTTGGCATATGTTGGGTATTAAAAATCGTAATTTAAAACTGCGAATACGTCCAGAGAGCCAGTATTTGGTTTCAAAATATGGCGCAGGCCTCGAAATTGGGATGTTTGTGATATTTTGAAAACTGCAGGGGGGTTTGGGACAAATGTGACCAAACGCCGCTTTCAGAACTTGGCAAATGTTGGGTATAAAAAGTCGTAATTTCAAACTGCGAACACGTGCAGAGAGCCAGAATTTGGCTCCAAAATATGGCTCAGGCCTCGAAATTGGGATATTTGGGATTTTTCGAAAACTGCAGGGGATTTTCTGCAAAATGTGACTAACTGCCGCTTTCAGGACTTGGCATATGTTGGGTATAAAAAGTCATAATTTCAAACTGCGAATACGTGCAAAGAGCCAGAATTTGGATCCAAAATATGGCTCAGGCCTCGAAATTGGGATGTTTGGGATATTTTAAAAATTGCAGGGAGGTGTGGGACACATGTGTCGTAACGCTGCTTTCAGTACTTGGCATATATTGAGTATATAAATTCGTAATTTCAAGCTGCGAATACGTGCAGAGTGCCAGAATTTGGCTCCAAAATATGGCTCAGGCCTCGAAATGGGGATTTTTAAGATATTTTGAAAACTGCAGGGGAGTTTGTGCAAAATGTGACTCACTGCCGCTTTCAGTACTTGGCATATGTTGGGTATAAAAAGTCGTAATTTCAAACTGCGAATTCGTGCTGAGAGCCAGAATTTGGCTCCAAAATATGGCTCAGGACACGAAATTGGGATGTTTGTGATATTTTGAAAACTGCAGGGGGGATTGAGACAAATGTGACCAAACGCCGCTTTCAGTACATGGCATATGTTGGGTACAAAAAATCGTAATTTCAAACAGCAAATACGTGCAGAGAGCCAGAATTTGGCTCGAAAATATGGTTCTGGCCTCGAAATTGGGATGTTTGGGATATTTTGAAAACTGCAGGGGGGTTTGGGACGAATATGATCCAACGCCGCTTTCAGTACTTGGCATATGTTGGGTATAAAAAAGTCGTAATTTCAAACTGCGAATACGTAAAGAGAGCCAGAATTTGGCTCCAAAAATGGCTCAGGCCTCGATATTGGGATGTTTGGGATATTTTGAAAACTGCAGGGTGGTTTGGGACAAATGTGACCAAACGTCGCTTTCAGTACTTTGCATATGTTGGGTATAAAAAATCGTAATTCCAAACTGCGAATACGTGCAGAGAACCAGAATTTTGCTCCAAAATATTGCTCAGGCCTCGAAATTGAGATGGTTGGGATATTTTGAAAACTGCAGATGAGTTTGTGCAAAATGTGACTCACTGCCGTTTTCAGTACTTGGCATATGTTTGGTATAAAAAGTCGTAATTTCAAACTGTGAATACGTGCAGAGAACCAGAATTTGGCTCCAAAATATGGTTCATGCCTCGAAATTGAGATGTTTGGGATATTTTGAAAACTGCAGGGGGGATTGGGACAAATGTGACCAAACGCCGCTTTCAGTACTTGGCATATGTTGGGTATAAAAAAGTCGCAATTTCAAACTGCGAATACGTGCAGATAGCCAGAATTTGGCTCAAAAATATTGCTCACGCCTCGAAATTGGGATATTTGGGATATGTGGAAAACTGCAGGGTAGTTTCTGCAAATTGTGACTCACTGCCGCTTTCAGGACTTGGCATATGTTGGGTATAAAAAGTCATAATTTCAAACTGCGAATACGTGCATTGAGCCAGAATTTGGCTCAAAAATATGGCTCAGGCCTCGAAATTGGGATGTTTGGGATACTTTGAAAACTGCAGGGGGGTTTGGGACAAATGTGACCAAACGCTGCTTACAGAACTTGGCATATATTGGGTATAAAAAGTCGTAATTTCAAACAGCGAATACGTGCAGAGAGCCTGAATTTGGCTGTAAAATATGGCTCAGGCCTCGAAATTGGGATGTTTGGGATATTTTAAAAACTGCAGGGTGGTTTGGGACAAATGTGACCAAACGCCGCTTTCAGTACTTGGCATATGTTGGGTATAAAAAGTCGTAATATCAAACTGCGAATACGTGCAGAGAGCCAGAATTTGGCTACAAAATATGGCTCAGGCCTCCATATTGGGATGTTTGGGATATTTTGAAAACTGCAGGGTGATTTGGGATAAATGTGACCAAATGCTGCTTTCAGTACTTAGCATATGTTGGGTATAAAAAGTCGTAATTTAAAACTGCGAATACGTGCAGAGAGCAAGAATTTGGCTCCAAAGTATGGCTCAGGCCCCGAAATTGAGATGTTTGGGATATTTTGAAAACTGCAGGGGGGGATTGGGTCAAATTTGACTAAACGCCACTTTCAGTACTTGGCATATGTTGGGAATAAAAAGTCGTAATTTCAAGGTGCGAATACGTGCAGAGAGCCAGAATTTGGCTCCAAAATATGGCTCAGGCCTCGAAATTGGGATGTTTGGGATATTTTAAAACTGCAGGGAGGTTTGGAACAGATGTGACCAAGCGCCGCTTTCAGTACTTAGCACGTGTTGGGTATAAAAAGTCGTAATTTCAAACTGCGAATACGTGCAGAGAGCCATAATTTGGGTCCAAGATATGGTTCAGGCCTCGAAATTGATATGTTTGGGATATTTTGAAAACTGCAAGGGGGATTGGGACAAATTTGACCAAACGCCGCTTTCAATACTTGGAATATGTTGGGTATAAAAAAGTCGCAATTTCAAACTACGAATACGTGCAGAGAGCCAGAATTTGGCTCTATATTATGGCTCAGGTTACGAAATTAGGATTTTTGGGATATTTTGAAAACTGCAGGGAGGTTTGGAACAAATGTGACCAAACGCCACTTGCAGTACTTGGCATATGTTGGGTATATAAAGTCGTAATTTAAAACAGCGAATATGTGCAGAGAGCCAGAATTTGGCTCCAATATATGGCTCAGGCCTCGATATTGGGATGTTTGCGATATTTTGAAAACTGCAGGGAGGTTTGGGACAAATGTGACCAAATGCCGCTTTCAGTACTTTAGATATGTTGGGTATAAAAAGTCACAATATCAAACTGCGAATACGTGCAGAGAGCCAGAACTTGGCTCCAAAATATGGCTCAGGCTTCGAAACTGGGATGTTTGGGATATTTTGAAAACTGCAGGGAAGATTGAGACAAATGTGACTCACTGCTCTTTTAAGTACTTGGCATATGTTGGGGATAAAAAGTCGTAATTTCAAACTGCGAATACGTGCAGAGAGCCAGAATTTAGGTCCAATATATGGCTCAGGCCTCGATATTAGGATGTTTGCGATATTTTGAAAACTGCAGGGAGGTTTGGGACATATGTGACCAAACGCCGCTTTCAGTACTTTAGATATGTTGTGTATAAAAAATCGTAATATCAAACTGCGAATACGTGCAGAGAGCCAGAATTTGGCTCCAAAATATGGTTCAGGCCTCGAAATTGGGATGTTTGGGATATTTTGAAAACTGCAGGGGGGTTTGGGACAAATGTGACCAAACGCCGCTTTCAGTACTTGGCATATGATGGGTATAAAAAAGCCGTAATTTCATACTGCGAATACGTGCATAGAGTCAGAATTGGGCTCCAAAATATGGCTCAGGCCTCGAAATTGGGATGTTTGGGATATTTTGAAAACTGCAGGTGAGTTTGTGCAAAATATGACTCACTGCAGCTTTCAGTACTTGGCATATGTTGGGTATAAAAATTCATAATATCAAACTGCGAATATGTAAAGAGAGCCAGAATTTGGCTCCAAAAAATGGCTCTGGAATCGATATTGGGATGTTTGGGATATTTTGAAAACTGAAGGGTGGTTTGGGACAAATGTGACCAAACGTCGCTTTCAGTACTTTCCATATGTTGGGTATAAAAATTCGTAATTTCAAACAGCGAATACGTGCAGAGAACCAGAATTTGGCTCCAAATAATGGCTCAGGCCTCGAAATTAAGATGTTTGGGATATTTTGAAAACTGCAGGGGAGTTTGTGCAAAATGTGACTCACTGCCGCTTTCAGTACTTGGCATATGTTGGGTATAAAAAGTCGTAATTTCAAACTGCGAATACGTGCAAAGAACCAGAATCTCGCTCCAAAATATGGCTCAGGCCTCGAAATTGAGATGTTTGGGATATTTTGAAAACTGCAGGGGGGGATTGGGACAAATGTGACCAAACGCCGCTTTCAGTACTTGACAAATGTTGGGTATAAAAAGTTGAAATTTCAAACTGCGAATTCGTGCAGATAGCCAGATTTTGGCTCCAAAATATGGCTCAGGCCTCGAAATTGGGATATTTGGGATATATCGAAAACTGCAGGGTAGTTTCTGCAAAATGTGACTCACTGCCGCTTTCAGGACTTGGCATATGTTGGGTATAAAATGTTGTAATTTCAAACAGCGAATACGTGCATTGAGCCAGAATTTGGCTCAAAAATATGGCTCAGGCCTCGAAATTGGGATGTTTGGGATACTTTGAAAACTGCAGGGTGATTTGGGATAAATGTGACCAAATGCCGCTTTCAGTACTTAGCATATGTTGGGTATAAAAAGTCGTAATTTAAAACTGCGAATACGTGCAGAGAGCCAGAATTTGGCTCCAAAATATGGTTCAGGCCTCGAAATTGGGATGTTTGGGATATTTTGAAAACTGCAGGGGGGTTTGGGACAAATGTGACCAAACGCCGCTTTCAGTACTTGGCATATGATGGGTATAAAAAAGCCGTAATTTCAAACTGCGAATACGTGCATAGAGTCAGAATTGGGCTCCAAAATATGGCTCAGGCCTCGAAATTGGGATGTTTGGGATATTTTGAAAACTGCAGGTGAGTTTGTGCAAAATATGACTCACTGCAGCTTTCAGTACTTGGCATATGTTGGGTATAAAAATTCATAATATCAAACTGTGAATACGTAAAGAGAGCCAGAATTTGGCTCCAAAAAATGGCTCTGGAATCGATATTGGGATGTTTGGGATATTTTGAAAACTGAAGGGTGGTTTGGGACAAATGTGACCAAACGTCGCTTTCAGTACTTTCCATATGTTGGGTATAAAAATTCGTAATTTCAAACAGCGAATACGTGCAGAGAACCAGAATTTGGCTCCAAATAATGGCTCAGGCCTCGAAATTAAGATGTTTGGGATATTTTGAAAACTGCAGGGGAGTTTGTGCAAAATGTGACTCACTGCCGCTTTCAGTACTTGGCATATGTTGGGTATAAAAAGTCGTAATTTCAAACTGCGAATACGTGCAAAGAACCAGAATTTCGCTCCAAAATATGGCTCAGGCCTCGAAATTGAGATGTTTGGGATATTTTGAAAACTGCAGGGGGGGATTGGGACAAATGTGACCAAACGCCGCTTTCAGTACTTGACAAATGTTGGGTATAAAAAGTTGAAATTTCAAACTGCGAATTCCTGCAGATAGCCAGATTTTGGCTCCAAAATATGGCTCAGGCCTCGAAATTGGGATATTTGGGATATATCGAAAACTGCAGGGTAGTTTCTGCAAAATGTGACTCACTGCCGCTTTCAGGACTTGGCATATGTTGGGTATAAAATGTTGTAATTTCAAACAGCGAATACGTGCAGAGAGCCAGAATTTGGCTCCAAAATATGGCCCAGGCCTCGAAATAGCGAAATTTAGGATATTTTGAAAACTGCAGGGAGGTTTGGGACAAATGTGACCAAACGACGCTTTTAGTACTTGGCATATGTTGGGTATATAAAGTCGTAATTTCAAACTGAGAATACGTGCAGAGAGCGAAAATTTGGCTCCAAAATATGGCTAAGGCCTCGAAATTGGGATATATGTTATATTTTGAAAACTGCAGGGGAGTTTGTGCAAAATGTGACTCACTGCTCTTTTATGTACTTGGCATATGTTGAGTATAAAAATCGTAATTTCAAACTGCGAATACTTGCAGAGAGCCAGAATTTGGCTCCAATATATGGCTCAGGTCTCGATATTAGGATGTTTGCGATATTTTGAAAACTGCAGGGAGGTTTAGGACAAATGTGACCAAACGCAGATTTCAGTACTTTGCACATGTTGGGTATAAAAAAGTCGTAATTTCAAACTGCGAATACGTGCAGAGAGCCAGAATTTGGCTCCAAAATATGGCTCAGGCCTCGAAATTGGGAAGTTTGGGATATTTTTTAAACTGCACGGGAGTTTGTGCAAAATGTGACTCACTGCCGCTTTCAGTACTTTGAATATGTTGGGTATAAAAAGTCGTAATATGAAACTGCGAATACGTGCAGAGAGCCAGAATTTTGCTCCAAAATATTGATCAGGCCTCGAAATTTGGATATTTGGGATATTTTCAAAACTGCAGTGGAGTTTGCGCAAAATATGACTCACAACCGCTTTCAGTACTTGGCATATGTTGGGTATAAAACACTCGTAATTTTACCCACTGCGAATACGTGCATAGAGCCAGAATTTGGCTCCAAAAAATGTCTCAGGTCTCGAAATTGGGATGTTTAGGAGATTTTGAAAACTGCAGGGAGGTTGGGACAAATGTGACCAAACGCCGCTTCAGTACTTGGCATATGTTGGGTATAAAAAAATCGTAATTTCAAACTGTGAATACTTTCAGAGAGCCAGAATTTGGCTCCAAAATAGGGCTCAGGCCTTGAAATTGGGATGTTTGGGATATATTTGAAAAATGCAGGGGAGTTTGTACCAAATGTGACTCACTGCCACTTTTAGTACTTGGCATATGTTGGGTATAAAAATTCGTAATATCAAACTGCGAATACGTGCAGAGAGCCAGAATTTGGCTCCAAAATATGGCTCAGTCCTCGAAATTGCGAAATTTGGGATTTTTTGAAAACTGCAGGGAGGTTTAGGACAAATGTGACTAAACGCCGCTTTCAGTAATTGGCATATGTTGGGTATATAAAGTCGTCATTTCAAACTGCGAATACATGCAGAGAGCAAGAATTTGGCTCCAAAATATGGCTCAGGCCTCGAAATTGGGATATTTGTGATATTTTGAAAACTGCAGGGGAGTTTGTGAAAAATGTGACTCACTGCTCTTTTAAGTACTTGGCATATTTTGGGTATAAAAAGTCGTAATTTCAAACTGCGAATACGTGCAGAGAGCCAAAATTAGTCTCAGGTATATGGCTCAGGCCTCGATATTGGGATGTTTGCGATATTTTGAAAACTGCTGGGAGGTTACGACAAATGTGACCAAACGCCGCTTTCAGTACTTTGCATATGTTGGGTATAAAAAAGTCGTAATTTCAAACTGCGAATACGTGCAGAGAGCCAGAATTTGGCTCCAAAATATGGCTCAGGACTCGAAATTGGGATGTTTGGGATATTTTTTAAACTGCAGGGGAGTTTGTGCAAAATGTGACTCACACCCGCTTTCAGTACTTGGCATATGTTGGGTATAAAAAGTCGTAATTTCAAACTGCGAATACGTGCAGAGAACCAGAATTTGGCTCCAAATAATGGCTCAGGCCTCGAAATTAATATGTTTGGGATATTTTGAAAACTGCAGGGGAGTTTGTGCAAAATGTGACTCACTGCCGCTTTCAGTACTTGGCATATGTTGGGTATAAAAAGTCGTAATTTCAAACTGCGAATACGTGCAAAGAACCAGAATTTCGCTCCAAAATATGGCTCAGGCCTCGAAATTGAGATGTTTGGGATATTTTGAAAACTGCAGGGGGGGATTGGGACAAATGTGACCAAACGCCGCTTTCAGTACTTGACAAATGTTGGGTATAAAAAGTTGAAATTTCAAACTGCGAATTCGTGCAGATAGCCAGATTTTGGCTCCAAAATATGGCTCAGGCCTCGAAATTGGGATATTTGGGATATATCGAAAACTGCAGGGTAGTTTCTGCAAAATGTGACTCACTGCCGCTTTCAGGACTTGGCATATGTTGGGTATAAAATGTTGTAATTTCAAACAGCGAATACGTGCATTGAGCCAGAATTTGGCTCAAAAATATGGCTCAGGCCTCGAAATTGGGATGTTTGGGATACTTTGAAAACTGCAGGGTGATTTGGGATAAATGTGACCAAATGCCGCTTTCAGTACTTAGCATATGTTGGGTATAAAAAGTCGTAATTTAAAACTTCGAATACGTGCAGAGAGCCAGAATTTAGCTCCAAAATATGGTTCAGGCCTCGAAATTGGAATGTTTTGGATATTTTGAAAACTGCAGGGGGGTTTGGGACAAATGTGACCAAACGCCGCTTTCAGTACTTGGCATATGATGGGTATAAAAAAGCCGTAATTTCAAACTGCGAATACGTGCATAGAGTCAGAATTGGGCTCCAAAATATGGCTCAGGCCTCGAAATTGGGATGTTTGGGATATTTTGAAAACTGCAGGTGAGTTTGTGCAAAATATGACTCACTGCAGCTTTCAGTACTTGGCATATGTTGGGTATAAAAATTCATAATATCAAACTGCGAATACGTAAAGAGAGCCAGAATTTGGCTCCAAAAAATGGCTCTGGAATCGATATTGGGATGTTTGGGATATTTTGAAAACTGAAGGGTGGTTTGGGACAAATGTGACCAAACGTCGCTTTCAGTACTTTCCATATGTTGGGTATAAAAATTCGTAATTTCAAACAGCGAATACGTGCAGAGAACCAGAATTTGGCTCCAAATAATGGCTCAGGCCTCGAAATTAAGATGTTTGGGATATTTTGAAAACTGCAGAGGAGTTTGTGCAAAATGTGACTCACTGCCGCTTTCAGTACTTGGCATATGTTGGGTATAAAAAGTCGTAATTTCAAACTGCGAATACGTGCAAAGAACCAGAATTTCGCTCCAAAATATGGCTCAGGCCTCGAAATTGAGATGTTTGGGATATTTTGAAAACTGCAGGGGGGGATTGGGACAAATGAGACCAAACGCCGCTTTCAGTACTTGGCATATGTTGGGTATAAAAATTCGTAATATCAAACTGCGAATACGTGCAGAGAGCCAGAATTTGGCTCCAAAATATGGCTCAGTTCTCGAAATTGCGAAATTTGGGATTTTTTGAAAACTGCAGGGAGGTTTGTGACAAATGTGACTAAACGCCGCTTTCAGTAATTGGCATATGTTGGGTATATAAAGTCGTCATTTCAAACTGCGAATACATGCAGAAAGCAAGAATTTGGCTCCAAAATATGGCTCAGGCCTCGAAATTGGGATATTTGTGATATTTTGAAAACTGCATGGGAGTTTGTGAAAAATGTGATTCACTGCTCGTTTAAGTACTTGGCATATTTTGGGTATAAAATGTCGTAATTTCAAACTGCGAATACGTGCAGAGAGCCAAAATTAGTCTCAGGTATATGGCTCAGGCCTCGATATTGGGATGTTTGCGATATTTTGAAAACTGCAGGGAGGTTACGACAAATGTGACCAAACGCCGCTTTCAGTACTTTGCATATGTTGGGTATAAAAAAGTCGTAATTTCAAACTGCGAATACGTGCAGAGAGCCAGAATTTGGCTCCAAAATATGGCTCAGGACTCGAAATTGGGATGTTTGGGATATTTTTTAAACTGCAGGGGAGTTTGTGCAAAATGTGACTCACACCCGCTTTCAGTACTTGGCATATGTTGGGTATAAAAAGTCGTATTTTCAAACTGCGAATAGGTGCTGAGAGCCAGAATTTGGCTCCAAAATATGGCTCAGGCCTCGAAATTGGGATGTTTGGGATATTTTGAAAACTGCAGGGGGGATTGAGACAAATGTGACCAAACGCCGCCTTAAGTACTTGGCATATGTTGGGTTTAAAATACTCATAATTTCAAACTGCGAATACGTGCATAGAGCCAGAATTTGGCTCAAAAAAATGTCTCAGGTCTCGAAATTGGGATGTTTAAGAGATTTTGAAAACTGCAGGGAGGTTTGGGACAAATGTGCCCAAACGCCGCTTCAGTACTTTGCATATGTTGGGTATAAAAAAATCGTAATTTCTAACTGTGAATACGTGCAGAGAGCCAGAATTTGGCTCCAAAATAGGATTCAGGCCTCGAAATTGGGATGTTTGGGATATATTTGAAAACTGCAGGGAAGTTTGTGCAAAATGTGACTCACTGCCGCTTTCAGTACTTGCTATATGTTGGGTATAAAAAGTCGTAATATCAAACTGCGAATACGTGCAGAGAGCCAGAATTTGGCTCCAAAATATGGCTAAGGCCTCGAAATTGCGAAATTTGGGATATTTTGAAAACTGCAGGGACGTTTGGGACAAATGTGACCAAACGCCGCTTTCAGTACTTGGCATATGTTGCGTATAAAAAAGTCGTAATTTCAAACTGCGAATTCGTGCAGA
Organism: Procambarus clarkii; assembly: GCF_040958095.1. Lineage (NCBI taxonomy): Eukaryota > Metazoa > Arthropoda > Malacostraca > Decapoda > Cambaridae > Procambarus > Procambarus clarkii. The sequence continues at coordinate 7,859,571 of NC_091218.1, read as the reverse complement.
GAGCCAGAATTTGGATCGAAAATATGGCTCAGGCCTCGAAATTGGGATGTTTGGGATATTTTGAAATCTGCACGGGGAATAGAGACAAAACTGACCAAACGCCGCTTTCAGTACTTGGTATATGTTGGGTATAAAAAAGTCGTAATTTCAAACTGCGAATACGTGCAGAGAGCCAGAATTTGGCTCCAATATATGGCTCAGGCCTCGAAATTGGAATGTTTGGGATATTTTTTAAACTGCAGAGGAGTTTGTGCAAAATGTGACTCACTGCCGCTTTCAGTACTTTGCATATGTTGGTTATAAAAATTCATAATATCAAACTGCGATTACGTGAAGAGAGCCAGAATTTGGCTAGAAAATAATGCTCAGGCCTCGAAATTGGGATATTTGGGTTATTTTGAAAACTGCAGGGGAGTTTGCGCAAAATATGACTCACAGCCGCTTTCAGTACTTTGCATATGTTGGGTATAAAAAAGTCGTAATTTCAAACTGCGAATACGTGCTGAGAGCCAGAATTTGGCTCCAAAATATGGCTCAGGCTTCGAAATTGGGATGTTTGGGATATATTTGAAAACTTCAGGGGAGTTTGTGCAAAATGTGACTCACTGCCGCTTTCAGTACTTGGCATATGTTGGGTAAAAAAAGTCGTAATATCAAACTGCGAATACGTGCAGAGAGCCAGAATTTGGCTCCAAAATATGGCTAAGGCCTCGAAATTGCGAAATTTGGGATATTTTGAAAACTGCAGGGACGTTTGGGACAAATGTGACCAAACGCCGCTTTCAGTACTTGGCATATGTTGCGTATAAAAAAGTCGTAATTTTTATCTGCGAATACGTGCAGAGAGTTAGAATTTGGCTCCAAAATATAGCTCAGGGCTCGAAATTGGGATATTTGGGATATTTCGAAAACTGCAGGGGAGTTTGTGCAATATGTGACTCACTGCCGCTTTCAGGGCTTGGCATATGTTGAGTATAAAAAGTCGTAATTTCAATCTGCGAATACGTGCAGAGAGCCTGAATTTGGCTCCAAAATATGGCTCAGGCCGCGAAATTGGGATATTTGGGATATTATGAAAACTGCAGGGGAGTTTGTGCAAAATGTGAGTCACTGCCGTTTTCAGTACTTGGCATATGTTGGGTATAAAAAGTCATAATTTCAAACAGCGAATTCGTGCAGAGAGCCAGAATTTAGCTCCAAAATATGGCTCAGGTCTCGAAATTGGGATATTTGGGATATTTTGAAAACTGCAGGGGAGTTTGTGAAAAATGTGACTCACTGCCGCTTACAGTACTTGGCATATGTTGAGTATAAAAAGTCGTAATTTCAATCTGCGAATACGTGCAGAGAGCTTGAATTTGGCTCCAAAATATGGCTCAGGCCGCGAAATTGGGATATTTGGGATATTTTGAAAACTGCAGGGGAGTTTGTGCAAAAAGTGAGTCACTGCTGCTTTCAGTACTTGGCATATGTTGGATATAAAAAGTCGTAATTTCAAACTGCGAATTCGTGCAGAGAGCCAGAATTTGGCTCCAAAATATGGCTGAGGCCTCGAAATTGGGATGTTTGGGATATTTTGAAATCTGCACGGGGGATAGAGACAAAAGTGACCAAACGCCGCTTTCAGTAATTGGTGTATGTTGGGTATAAAAAAGTCGTAATTTAAAACTGCGAATACCTGCAGAGAGCCAGAATTTGGCTCCAATATATGGCTCAGGCCTCGATATTGGGATGTTTGCGATATTTTGAAAATAGCAGGGAGGTTTGGGACAAATGTGACTAAATGCCGCTTTCAGTACTTTGCATATGTTGGGTATAAAAAAGTCGTAATTTCATACTGCGAATACGTGCAAAGAGCCAGAATTTGGCTCAAAATAATGGCTCAGGCCTCGAAATTGGGATGTTTGGGATATTTTTTAAACTGCAGGGGAGTTTGTGCATAATGTGACTCACTGCCGCTTTCAGTACTTTGCATATGTTGGTTATAAAAAGTCGTAATATCAAACTGCGAATACGTGCAGAGAGCCAGAATTTGGCTAGAAAATATTGCTCAGGCCTCGAAATTGGGATATTTGGGATATTTTGAAAACTGCAGGGGAGTTTGCGCAAAATATGACTCACAGCCGCTTTCAGTACTTGGCATATGTTGGGTGTAAAAAGTCGTAATTTCAAACAGCGAATACGTGCTGAGAGCCAGAATTTGGCTCCAAAATATGGCTCAGGCCTCGAAATTGGGATGTTTGGGATATTTTTAAAACTGCAGAGGGGATTGAGACAAATGTGACCAAATGCCGCTTTCAGTACTTGGCATATGTTGGGTATAAAAAACTCGTAATTTCAAACAGCGAATACGTGCAGAGAGCCAGAATTTGGCTCCAAAATATGGCTCCGGCCTCGAAATTGCGAAATTTGGGATATTTTGAAAACTGCAGGGAGGTTTGGGACAAATGTAACCAAACGCCGCTTTCAGTACTTGGCATATGTTGGGTATAAAAAAGTCTTAATTTCAATCTGCGAATACGTGCAGAGAGCATGAATTTGGCTCCAAAATATGACTCAGGCCACGAAATAAGGATATTTTGAAAACTGCAGTGGAGTTTGTGCAAAATGTGAGTCACTGCCGATTTCAGTACTTGTCATATGTTGGGTATAAAAAGTCGTAATTTCAAACTGCGAATTCGTGCAGAGAGCCAGAATTTGGCTCCAAAATATGGCTCAGGCCTCGAAATTGGGATGTTTGGGATATTTTTTAAACTGCAGGGGAGTTTGTGCAAAATGTGACTCACTGCCGCTTTCAGTACTTTGCATATGTTGGGTATAAAAAGTCGTAATATCAAACTGCGAATACGTGCAGAGAGTCAGAATTTGGCTCCAAAATATTGATCAGGCCTCGAAATTGTGATGTTTGGGATATTATGAAAACTGCAGGGGGGATTGAGACAAATGTGACCAAATGCCGCTTTCAGTACTTGGCATATGTTGGGTATAAAAAAGTCGTAATTTCAATCGGCGAATACGTGCAGAGAGCGTGAATTTGGCTCCAAAATATGACTCTGGCCGCGAAATTAGGATATTTTGAAAACTGCAGTGGAGTTTGTGCAAAATGTGAGTCACTGCCGCTTTCAGTACTTGGCATATGTTGGGTATAAAAATCGTAATTTCAAACTGCGAATTCGTGCAGAGAGCCAGAATTTGGCTCCAAAATATGGCTCAGGCCGCGAAATTGGGATATTTGGGATATTTTGAAAACTGCAGGGGAGTTTTTGCAAAATGTGAGTCACTGCCGTTTTCAGTACTTGTCATATGTTGGGTATAAAAAGTCGTAATTTCAAACTGCGAATTCGTGCAAAGAGCCAGAATTTGGCTCCAAAATATGGCTCAGGTCTCGAAATTGGGATATTTTGAAAACTGCAGGGGAGTTTGTGAAAAATGTGACTCACTGCAGCTTTCAGTACTTGGCATATGTTGAGTATAAAAAGTCGTAATTTCAATCTGCGAATACGTGCAGAGAGCTTGAATTTGGCTCCAAAATATGGCTCAGGCCGCGAAATTGGGATATTTGGGATATTTTGAAATTTGAATGGGAGTTTGTGCAAAATGTGAGTCGCTGCTGCTTTCCGTACTTGGCATATGTTGGTTATAAAAAGTCGTAATATCAAACTGCGATTACGTGAAGAGAGCCAGAATTTGGCTAGAAAATATTGCTCAGGCCTCGAAATTGGGATATTTGGGTTATTTTGAAAACTGCAGGGGAGTTTGCGCAAAATATGACTCACAGCCGCTTTCACTACTTTGCATATGTTGGGTATAAAAAAGTCGTAATTTCAAACTGCGAATACGTGCAGAGAGCCAGAATTTGGCTCCAAAATATGGCTCAGGCCTCGAAATTGGGATGTTTGGGATATTTTTAAAACTGCAGGCGAGTTTGTGCAAAATGTGACTCACAGCCGCTTTCAGTACTTTGCATATGTTGGGTGTAAAAAGTCGTAATATCAAACTGCGAATACGTGCAGAGAGTCAGAATTTGGCTCTAAAATATTGCTCAGGCCTCGAAAATGGGATATTTGGGATATTTTGAAAACTGCAGGGGAGTTTGCGCAAAATATGACTCACAGCCGCTTTCAGTACTTGGCATATGTTGGGTATAAAAAGTCGTAATTTCAAACTGCGAATACGTGCAGAGAGCCAGAATTTGGCTCCAAAATATGGCTCAGGCCTCGAAATTGGGATGTTTGGGATATTTTTTAAACTGCAGGCGAGTTTGTGCAAAATGTGACTCACTGCCGCTTTCAGTACTTTGCATATGTTGGGTGTAAAAAGTCGTAATATCAAACTGCGAATACGTGCAGAGAGCCAGAATTTGGCTCTAAAATATTGCTCAGGCCTCGAAAATGGGATATTTGGGATATTTTGAAAACTGCAGGGGAGTTTGCGCAAAATATGACTCACAGCCGCTTTCAGTACTTGGCATATGTTGGGTATAAAAAGTCGTAATTTCAAACTGCGAATACGTGCTGAGAGCCAGAATTTGGCTCCAAAATATGGCTCAGGCCTCGAAATGGCGAAATTTGGGATATTTTGAAAACTGCAGATAGGTTTGGGACAAATGTAACCAAACGCCGCTTTCAGTACTTAGCATATGTTGGGTATATAAAAGTCGTAATTTCAATCTGTGAATACGTGCAGAGAGCCAAAATTTGGCTCCAAAATATGGCTCAGGGCTCGAAATTGGGATATTTGGGATATTTCGAAAACTGCAGGGGAGTTTGTGCAATATGTGACTCACTGCCGCTTTCAGGGCTTGGCATATGTTGAGTATAAAAAGTCGTAATTTCAATCTGCGAATACGTGCAGAGAGCGTGAATTTGGCTCCAAAATATGACTCAGGCCGCGAAATCAGGATATTTTGAAAACTGCAGTGGAGTTTGTGCAAAATGTGAGTCACTGCCGCTTTCAGTACTTGGCATATGTTGGGTATAAAAAGTCGTAATATCAAACTGCGAATACGTGCAGAGAGCCAGAATTTGGCTCCAAAATATTGATCAGGCCTCGAATTTTGGATATTTGGGATATTTTGAAAACTGCAGAGGAGTTTGCGCAAAATATGACTCACAGCCGCTTTCATTACTTGGCATATGTTGGGTATAAAATACTCGTAATTTCAAACTGCGAATACGTGCATAGAGCCAGAATTTGGCTCCAAAAAATTTCTCAGTTCTCGAAATTGGGATGTTTAAGATATTTTGAAAACTGCAGGGAGGTTTGGGACAAATGTGACCAAACGCCGCTTCAGTACTTCGCATATGTTGGGAATAAAAAATTCGTAATTTCTAACTGTGAATACGTGTAGAGAGCCAAAATTTTGCTCCAAAATAGGGCTCAGGCCTCGAAATTGGGATGTTTGGGATATATTTGAAAACTTCAGGGGAGTTTGTGCAAAATGTGACTCACTGCCGCTTTCAGTACTTGGCATATGTTGGGTAAAAAAAGTCGTAATATCAAACTGCGAATACGTGCAGAGAGCCTGAATTTGGCTCCAAAATATGGCTCAGGCCTCGAAATTGCGAAATTTGGGATATTTTAAAAACTGCAGGGACGTTAGGGACAAATGTGACCAAACGCCGTTTTCAGTACTTGGCATATGTTGCGTATAAAAAATTCGTAATTTTTATCTGCGAATACGTGCAGAGAGTTAGAATTTGGCTCCAAAATATGGCTCAGGGCTCGAAATTGGAATATTTGGGATATTTCGAAAACTGCAGGGGAGTTTGTGCAATATGTGACTCACTGCCGCTTTCAGGGCTTGGCATATGTTGAGTATAAAAAGTCGTAATTTCAATCTGCGAATAAGTGCAGAGAGCCTGAATTTGGCTCCAAAATATGGCTCAGGCACCGAAATTGGGATATTTGGGATATTTTGAAAACTGCAGGGGAGTTTGTGCAAAATGTGAGTCACTGCCGTTTTCAGTACTTGGCATATGTTGGGTATAAAAACTCATAATATCAAACTGCGAATTCGTGCAGAGAGCCAGAATTTAGCTCCAAAATATGGCTCAGGTCTCGAAATTGGGATATTTGGGATATTTTGAAAACTGCAGGGGAGTTTGTGAAAAATGTGACTCACTGCCGCTTTCAGTACTTGGCATATGTTGTATATAAAAAGTCGTAATTTCAATCTGCGAATACGTGCAGAGAGCTTGAATTTGGCTCCAAAATATGGCTCAGGCCGCGAAATTGGGATATTTGGGATATTTTGAAAACTGCAGGGGAGTTTGTTCAAAAAGTGAGTCACTGCTGCTTTCAGTACTTGGCATATGTTGGGTATAAAAAGTCGTAATTTCAAACTGCGAATTCGTGCTGAGAGCCAGAATTTGGCTCCAAAATATGACTGAGGCCTCGAAATTGGGATGTTTGGGATATTTTGAAATCTGCACGGGGGATAGAGACAAAAGTGACCAAACGATGCTTTCAGTACTTGGCATATGTTGGGAATAAAATACTCGTAATTTCAAACTGCGAATACGTGCATAGAGCCAGAATTTGGCTCCAAAAAATGGCTCAGTTCTCGAAATTGGAATGTTTAAGATATTTTGAAAACTGCAGGGGGGATTGAGACAAATGTGACCAAACGCCGCTTTCAGTACTTGGCATATGTTGGGTATAAAATACTCGTAATTTCAAACTGCGAAATACCCAACATATGCAAAGTACTGAAAGCGGCGTTTGGTCTCATTTGTCTCAATCCCCCCTGCAGTTTTCAAAATATCCCAAACATCCCAATTTCGAGGCCTGAGCCATATTTTGGAGCCAAATTCTGGCTCTCTGCACGAATTCGCAGTTTGAAATCACGACTTTTTATACCCAACATATGCCAAGCACTGAAAGCGGCTGTGAGTCATATTTTGCGAAAACTCCCCTGCAGTTTTCAAAATATCCCAAAAATCCCAATTTGAAGGCCTGAGCCATATTTTGGAGCCAAATTCTGGCTCTCTGCACGAATTCGCAGTTTGAAATCACGACTTTTTATACCCAACATATGCCAAGCACTGAAAGCGGCTGTGAGTCATATTTTGCGAAAACTCCCCTGCAATTTTCGAAATATCCCAAAAATCCCAATTTCGAGGCTTGAGCCATATTTTGGAGCCAAATTCTGGCTCTGTGCACGTATTCGCACATTGAAATTAAGAATTTTTTATACCCAACAGATGCCAAGTACTGAAAGCATGGTTTGGCAACATTTGTCTCAATCCCCCTTCCAGTTTTCAAAATATCCCAAAAATCCCAATTTCGAGGCCTGAGCCATATTTTGGAGCCAAATTCTGGCTCTCTGCACGAATTCGCAGTTTGATATTACGACTTATTATACCCAACATATGCCAAGTACTGAAAGCAGCGTTTGGTCATATTTGTCCCAAACCCCATTGCAGTTTTCAAAATATCCCAAACATCCACATTTCGAGGCCTGAGCCAAATTTTGGAGCCAAATTCTGGCACTATGCACGTATTCGCAGTTTGAAATTACGACTTTTTATACCCAACATGCGCCAAGTCCTGACAGCGGCAGTGAGTCACATTTTGCTCAAACTCCCCTGCAGTTTTCGAAATATCCCAAATATCCCAATTTCGAAGCCTGAGCTATATTTTGGAGCCAAATTCTGGCTCTCTGCACGTATTCGCTGTTTGAAATAATGATTTTTTTATACCCAACATATGCCAAGTAATGAAAGCGTGTTTGATCACATATGTCCCAAACCCCCCTGCAGTTTTCAAAATATGCTAAACATCCCAATTTCGAGGCCTGAGCCATATTTTGGAGCTAAATTCTGGGTCTCTGCACGTATTCGCAGTTTGAAATTACGACTTTTTTTATACCCAACATATACCAAGTACTGAAAGCGGCGTTTGGTCACTTTTGTCTCAATCCCCATTGCAGTTTTCAAAATATCTCAAACATCCCAATTTTGGGGCCTGAGCCATATTTTAGAGCCAAATTCTGCCTCCCTGCACGAATTCGCAGTTTGAAATTACGACTTTTTAAACCCAACATATGCCAAGTACTGAGAGCGGCAGTGAGTCACATTTTGCTCAAACTCCCCTGCAGTTTTCGAAATATCCCAAATATCCCAATTTTGAGGCCTGAGCTATATTTTGGAGCCGAATTCTGGCTCTCTGCACGTATTCGCAGTTTGAAATTACAACTTTTTTTACCCAACATATGCAAAGTATTGAAAGCGGCAGAGTCACATTTTGCACAAACTCCCCTGCAGTTTTCATAATATCCCAAAAATCCAAAATTTAAGGCCTGAGCCATATTTTGGAGCCAAATTCTGGCTCTCTTCACATATTCACAGTTTGAAATTACTATTTTTAACACCCAACATATGCCAAGTACTGAAAGCGACAGTGAGTCACATTTGTCCCAAACTTTCCTGCAGTTTTCAAAATATCCCAAACATCCCAATTTCGAGGCCTGAGCCATATTTTGGAGCCAAATTCTGGCTCTCTGCACGTATTCGCAGTTTGAAATTACGACTTTTTTTATACCCAACATATACCAAGTACTGAAAGCGGCGTTTGGTCACTTTTGTCTCAATCCCCCTTGCAGTTTTCATAATATCCCAAACATCCCAATTTCGGGGCCTGAGCCATATTTTGGAGCCAAATTCTGGCTCTCTGCACGTATTCGCAGTTTGAAATTACGACTTTTTTTATACCCAACATATACCAAGTACTGAAAGCGGCGTTTGGTCACTTTTGTCCCAAACCCCCTTGCAGTTTTCAAAATATCCCAAACATCCCAATTTCGAGGCCTGAGCAATATTTTGGAGCCAAATTCTAGCACTGTGCACGTATTCGCAGATTGAAATTACGACTTTTTATACCAAACATATGCCAAGTCCTGAAAGTGGCAGTGAGTCACATTTTGCTCAAACTCCCCTGCAGTTTTCGAAATATCCCAAATATCCCAATTTCGAGGCCTGAGCTATATTTTGGAGCCGAATTCTGGCTCTCTGCACGTATTCGCAGTTTGAAATTACAACTTTTTTTACCCAACATATGCAAAGTATTGAAAGCGGCAGTCACATTTTGCACAAACTTCCCTGCAGTTTTCAAAATATACCAAAAATCCAAATTTTAAGGCCTGAGCCATATTTTGGAGCCAAATTCTGGCTCTCTTCACATATTCACAGTTTGAAATTACTATTTTTAACACCCAACATATGCCAAGTACTGAAAGCGACAGTGAGTCACATTTGTCCCAAACTTTCCTGCAGTTTTCAAAATATCCCAAACATCCCAATTTCGGGACCTGAGCCATATTTTGGAGCTAAATTCTGGCTCTCTGCACGTATTCGCAGTTTGAAATTACGACTTTTTTATACCCAACATATACCAAGTACTGAAAGAGGCGTTTGGTCACTTTTCTCTCAATCCCCCTTGCAGTTTTCAAAATATCCCAAACATCCCAATTTCGGGGCCTGAGCCATATTTTAGAGACAAATTCTGCCTCCCTGCACGATTTCGCAGTTTGAAATTACGACTTTTTAAACCCAACATATGCCAAGTACTGAAAGCGGCAGTGACTCACATTTTGCACAAACTCCCCTGCAGTTATCAAAATATCCTAAATATCCCAATTTCGCAGCCTGAACCATATTTTGGAGCCAAATTCAAGCTCTCTGCACGTATTCGCAGATTGAAATTACGATTTTTTTACTCAACATATGCCAAGTACTGAAAGCGGCAGTGAGTCACATTTTTCACAAACTCCCCTGCAGTTTTCAAAATATCCCAAATATCCCAATTTCGAGACCTCAGCCATATTTTGGAGCCAAATTCTAGCTCTTTGTACATATTCGCAGATTGAAATTACTACTTTTTATACCCAACATATGCCAAGTCCTGAAAGCGGCAGTGAGTCACATTTTGCACAAACTCCCCTGCAATTTTCGAAATATCCCAAAAATCCCAATTTCGAGGCTTGAGCCATATTTTGGAGCCAAATTCAGTCTCTCTGCACGTATTCGCAGATTGAAGTTACGACTTTTTTATAATCAACATATGCCAAGCCCTTAAAGCGGCAGTGAGTCACATATTGCACAAACTCCCCTGCAGTTTTTGAAATATCCCAAATATCAAAATTTCGAGCCCTGAGCCATATTTTGGAGCCAAATTCTGGCTCTCTGCACGTATTCACAGATTGAAATTACGACTTTTTTATACCCAACATATGCCAAGTACTGAGAGCGGCGTTTGGTCACTTTTGTCCCAAACCTCTCTGCAGTTTTCAAAATATCCCAAATTTCGCAATTTCGAGGCCTGAGCCATATTTTGGAGCCAAATTCTGGCTCTCTGCACGTATTCACAGTTTGAAATAACGAGTTTTTTATACCCAACATATGCAAAGTACTGAAAGCGGCGTTTGGTCACATTTGTCTCAATCCCCCCTGCAGTTTTCAAAATATCCCAAACATCCCAATTTCGAGGCCTGAGCCATATTTTGGAGCCAAATTCTGGCTCTCAGCACGTATTCGCAGTTTGAAATTACGACTTTTTATACCCAACATATGCCAAGTACTGAAAGCGGCTGAGTCATATTTTGGAAAACTCCCCTGCAGTTTTCAAAATATCCCAAAAATCCCAATTTGAAGGCCTGAGCCATATTTTGGAGTCAAATTCTGGCTCTCTTCACATATTCGCAGTTTGAAATTACGATTTTTTATACCCAACATATGCCATGTACTGAAAGCGACAGTGAGTCACATTTGTCCCAAACCTCCCTGCAGTTTTCAAAATATCCCAAACATCCCAATTTCGAGGCCTGAGCCATATTTTGGTGCCAAAATTCTGGCTCTCAGCACGTATTCGCAGTTTGAAATTACGACTTTAAATACCCAACATATGCCAAGTATTGTGAGAGGCGTTTGGTCACATTTGTCCCAAAACTCCCTGCAGTTTTCAAAATATCCCAAACATCCCAATTTCGAGGCCTGAGCCATATTTTGGAGCCAAATTCTAGCTCTGTGCACGTATTCGTAGATTGAAATTACGACTTTTTATACCAAACATATGCCAAGTCCTGAAAGTGGCAGTGAATCACATTTTGCTCAAACTCCCCTGCAGTTTTCGAAATATCCCAAATATCCCAATTTCGAGGCCTGAGCTATATTTTGGAGCCGAATTCTGGCTCTCTGCACGTATTCGCAGTTTGAAAAACAACTTTTTTTACCCAACATATTCAAAGTATTGAAAGTGGCAGAGTCACATTTTGAACAAACTCCCCTGCAGTTTTCAAAATATCCCAAAAATCCCAATTTTAAGGCCTGAGCCATATTTTGGAGCCAAATTCTGGCTCTCTTCTCATATTCACAGTTTGAAATTACGATTTTTAACACCCAACATATGCCAAGTACTGAAAGCGACAGTGAGTCACATTTGTCCCAAACTTTCCTGCAGTTTTCAAAATATCCAAAACATCCCAATTTCGAGGCCTGAGCCATATTTTGGAGCCAAATTCTGGCTCTCTGCACGTATTCGCAGTTTGAAACTACGACTTTTTTTATACCCAACATATACCAAGTACTGAAAGCGGCGTTTGGTCACTTTTGTCTCAATCCCCCTTGCAGTTTTCAAAATATCCCAAACATCCCAATTTCGGGGCCTGAGCCATATTTTGGAGCCAAATTCTGGCTCTCTGCACGTATTCGCAGTTTGAAATTACGATTTTTTTTATACCTAACATATACCAAGTACTGAAAGCGGCGTTTGGTCACTTTTGTCCCAAACCCCCTTGCAGTTTTCAAAATATCCCAAACATCCCAATTTCGAGGCCTGAGCCATATTTTGGAGCGAAATTCTAGCTCTTTGCACATATTCGCAGATTGAAATTACTACTTTTTATACCCAACATATGCAATGTCCTGAAAGCGGCAGTGAGTCACATTTTGCTCAAACTCCCCTGCAATTTTCGAAATATCCCAAAAATCCCAATTTCGAGGCTTGAGCCATATTTTGGAGCCAAATTCTGGCATATGTTGGGTATAAAAAAGTCGTAATTTCAAACTGCGAATACGTGCACAGAGCCAGAATTTGGTTTCAAAAATATGGTTCAGGCCTCGAAATTGGGATGTTTGGGATATTTTGAAAACTGCAGGGGGGTTTGGGACAAATGTGACCAAACGCCGCTTTCAGTACTTGGCATATGATGGGTATAAAAAAACCGTAATTTCAAACTGCGAATACGTGCATAGAGTCAGAATTGGGCTCCAAAATATGGGTCAGGCCTCGAAATTGGGATGTTTGGGATATTTTGAAAACTGCAGGTGAGTTTGTGCAAAATATGACTCACTGCAGCTTTCAGTACTTGGCATATGTTGGGTATAAAAATTCATAATATCAAACTGCGAATACGTAAAGAGAGCCAGAATTTGGCTCCAAAAAATGGCTCTGGCCTCGATATGGGGATGTTTGGGATATTTTGAAAACTGAAGGGTGGTTTGGGACAAATGTGACCAAACGCCGCTTTCAGTACTTGGCATATGATGGGTATAAAAAAGCCGTAATTTCAAACAGCGAATACGTGCAGAGAACCAGAATTTGGCTCCAAATAATGGCTCAGGCCTCGAAATTAAGATGTTTGGGATATTTTGAAAACTGCAGGGGAGTTTGTGCAAAATGTGACTCACTGCCGCTTTCAGTACTTGGCATATGTTGGGTATAAAAAGTCGTAATTTCAAACTGCGAATACGTGCAGAGAACCAGAATTTCGGTCCAAAATATGGCTCAGGCCTCGAAATTGAGATGTTTGGGATATTTTGAAAACTGCAGGGGGGGGATTGGGACAAATGTGACCAAACGCCGCTTTCAGTACTTGGCATATGTTGGGTATAAAAAGTCGTAATTTCAAACAGCGAATACGTGCAGAGAACCAGAATTTGGCTCCAAATAATGGTTCAGGCCTCGAAATTAAGATGTTTGTGATATTTTGAAAACTGCAGGGGAGTTTGTGCAAAATGTGACTCACTGCCGCTTTCAGGACTTGGCATATGTTGGGTATAAAATGTTGTAATTTCAAACTGCGAATACGTGCATTGAGCCAGAATTTGGCTCAAAAATATGGCTCAGGCCTCGAAATTGGGATGTTTGGGATACTTTGAAAACTGCAGGGTGATTTGGGATAAATGTGACCAAATGCCGCTTTCAGTACTTAGCATATGATGGGTATAAAAAAGCCGTAATTTCAAACTGCGAATACGTGCATAGAGTCAGAATTGGGCTCCAAAATATGGCTCAGGCCTCGAAATTGGAATATTTGGGATATTTTGAAAACTGCAGGGGAGTTTGTGCAAAATATGACTCACTGCCTCTTTCAGTACTTGGCATATGTTGGGTATAAAGAGTCGTAATTTAAAACTGCGAATACGTGCAGAGAGCCAGAATTTGGCTCCAAGATATGGCTCAGGCCTCGATATTAGGATGTTTGCGATATTTTGAAAACTGCAGGGAGGTTTAGGACAAATGTGACCAAACGCCGCTTTCAGTACTTTGCATATGTTGGGTATAAAAAAGTCGTAATTTCATACAGCGAATACGTGCTGAGAGCCAGAATTTGGCTCCAAAATATTGATCAGGCCTCGAAATTTGGATGTTTGGGATATTTTGAAAACTGCAGTGGAGTTTGCGTAAAATATGACTCATAGCCGCTTTCAGTACTTGACATATGTTGGGTATAAAAAGTCGTAATTTCAAACTGCGAATACGTGCTGAGAGCCAGAATTTGGCTCCAAAATATGGCTCAGGCCTCGAAATTTGGATGTTTAAGATATTTTGAAAACTGCAGGGGGGATTGAGACAAATGTGACCAAACGCCGCTTTCAGTTTTTGGCATATGTTGGGTATAAAATACTCGTAATTTCAAACTGCGAATACGTGCATAGAGCCAGAATTTGGCTCCAAAAAATGGCTCAGGTCTCGAAATTGGGATGTTTAAGATATTTTGAAAACTGCAGGGAGGTATGGGACAAATGTGACCAAACGCCGCTTCAGTACTTCGCATATGTTGGGTATAAAAAATTCGTAATATCTAACTGTGAATACGTGCAGAGAGCCAGAATTTGGCTTCAAAATATGGCCCAGGCCTTGAAATAGCGAAATTTAGGATATTTTGAAAACTGCAGGGAGGTTTGGGACAAATGTGACCAAACGACGCTTTTAGTACTTGGCATATGTTGGGTATATAAAAACGTAATTTCAAACTGCGAATACGTGCAGAGAGCGAAAATTTGGCTCCAAAATATGGCTCAGGCCTCGAAATTGGGATATATGTTATATTTTGAAAACTGCAGGGGAGTTTGTGCAAAATGTGACTCACTGCTCTTTTATGTACTTGGCATATGTTGGGTATAAAAATCGTAATTTCAAACTGCGAATACTTGCAGAGAGCCAGAATTTGGCTCCAATATATGGCTCAGGTCTCGATATTAGGATGTTTGCGATATTTTGAAAACTGCAGGGAGGTTTAGGACAAATGTGACCAAACGCAGATTTCAGTACTTTGCACATGTTGGGTATAAAAAAGTCGTAATTTCAAACTGCGAATACGTGCATAGAGCCAGAATTTGGCTCCAAAATATGGCTCAGGCCTCGAAATTGGGATGTTTGGGATATTTTTTAAACTGCACGGGAGTTTGTGCAAAATGTGACTCACTGCCGCTTTCAGTACTTTGAATATGTTGGGTATAAAAAGTCGTAATATGAAACTGCGAATACGTGCAGAGAGCCAGAATTTTGCTCCAAAATATTGATCATGCCTCGAAATTTGGATATTTGGGATATTTTCAAAACTGCAGTGGAGTTTGCGCAAAATATGACTCACAGCCGCTTTCAGTACTTGGCATATGTTGGGTATAAAAAGTCGTAATTTCAAACTGCGAATACGTGCTGAGAGCCAGAATTTGGCACCAAAATATGGCTCAGGCCTCGAAATTGGGATGTTTGGGATATTTTGAAAACTGCAGGGGAGATTGAGACAAATGTGACCAAACGCCGCTTTCAGTACTTTGCATATGTTGGGTATAAAAAGTCGTAATATCAAACTGCGAATACGTGCAG
Source organism: Procambarus clarkii (assembly GCF_040958095.1). Classification (NCBI taxonomy): domain Eukaryota; kingdom Metazoa; phylum Arthropoda; class Malacostraca; order Decapoda; family Cambaridae; genus Procambarus; species Procambarus clarkii. The sequence goes on along the minus strand of NC_091218.1, from coordinate 7,844,460 downwards.
AGAGCCAGAATTTGGCTCCATAATATTGATCAGGCCTCGAAATTTAGATATTTGGGATATTTTGAAAACTGCAGTGGAGTTTGTGCAAAATATGACTCACAGCTGCTTTCAGTACTTGGCATATGTTGGGTATAAAAAGTCGTAATTTCAAACTGCGAATACGTGCTGAGAGCCAGAATTTGGCACCAAAATATGGCTCAGGCCTCGAAATTGGGATGTTTGGGATATTTTGAAAACTGCAGGGGGGATTGAGACAAATGTGACCAAACGCCGCTTTCAGTATTTGGCATATGTTGGGTATAAAATACTCGTAATTTCAAACTGCGAATACGTGCATAGAGCCAGAATTTGGCTCCAAAAAATGTCTCAGGTCTCGAAATTGGGATGTTTAGGAGATTTTGAAAACTGCAGGGAGGTTTGGGACAAATGTGACCAAACGCCGCTTCAGTACTTCGCATATGTTGGGTATAAAAAAATCGTAATTTCTAACTGTGAATACGTTCAGAGAGCCAGAATTCAGCTCCAAAATAGGGCTCAGGCCTCGAAATTGGGATGTTTGGGATATATTTGAAAACTGCAGGGGATTTTGTGCAAAATGTGACTCGCTGCCACTTTCAGTACTTGGCAAATGTTGGGTATAAAAAGTCGTAATTTCAAACTGCGAATTCGTGCAGAGAGCCAGAATTTGGCTCCAATATATGGCTCAGGACTCGAAATTGGAATGTTTGGGATATTTTGAAATCTGCAAGGGGGATAGAGACAAAAGTGACCGAACGCCGCTTTCAGTACTTGGTATATGTTAGGTATAAAAAAGTCGTAATTTCAAACTGCGAATACGTGCAGAGAGCCAGAATTTGGCTCCAATATATGGCTCAGGCCTCGATATTGGGAAGTTGGCGATATTTTGAAAATTGCAGGGAGGTATGGAGCAAATGTGACTAAACGCCGCTTTCAGTACTTTGCATATGTTGGGTATAAAAAAGTCGTAATTTCATACTGCGAATAAGTGCAGAGAGCCAGAATTTTGCTCCAAAATATGGCTCAGGCTTCGAAATTGGGATGTTTGGGATATTTTTTAAACTGCAGGGGAGTTTGTGCAAAATGTGGCTCACTGCCGCTTTCAGTACTTTGCATATGTTGGTTATAAAAAGTCGTAATATCAAACTGCGAATACGTGCAGAGAGCCAGAATTTGGCTAGAAAATATTGCTCAGGCCTCGAAATTGGGATATTTGGGTGATTTTCAAAACTGCAGGGGAGTTTGCGCAAAATATGACTCACAGCCGCTTTCAGTACTTGGCATATGTTGGGTATAAAAAACTCGTAATTTCAAACTGCGAATACGTGCATAGAGCCAGAATTTGGCTCCAAAGAATGGCTCACGTCTCGAAATTGGGATGTTTAGGATATTTTGAAAACTGCAGGGAGGTTTGGGACAAATGTGACCAAAAGCCGCTTTAGTACTTGGCATATGTTGGGTATAAAAAAATCGTAATTTCAAACTGTGATTACGTGCAGAGCCAGAATTTGGCTCCAAAATAGGGCTCAGGCCTTGAAATTGGGATGTTTGGGATATATTTGAAAAATGCAGGGGAGTTTGGCCCAAATGTGACTCACTGCCACTTTTAGTACTTGGCATATGTTGGGTATAAAAATTCGTAATATTAAACTGCGAATACGTGCAGAGAGCCAGAATTTGGCTCCAAAATATGGCTCAGGCCTCGAAATTGCGAAATTTGGGATTTTTTGAAAACTGCAGGGAGGTTTGTGACAAATGTGACCAAACGCCGCTTTCAGTAATTGGCATATGTTGGGTATATAAAGTCGTCATTTCAAACTGCGAATACGTGCAGAGACCGAGAATTTGGCTCCAAAATATTTCTCAGGCCTCGAAATTGGGATATTTGTGATATTTTGAAAACTGCAGGGAAGTTTGTGCAAAATGTGACTCACTGCTCTTTTAAGTACTTGGCATATTTTGGGTATAAAAAGTCGTATTTTCAAACTGCGAATAGGTGCTGAGAGCCAGAATTTGGCTCCAAAATATGGCTCAGGCCTCGAAATTGGGATGTTTGAGATATTTTGAAAACTGCAGGGGGGATTGAGACAAATGTGACCAAACGCCGCCTTTAGTACTTGGCATATGTTGGGTATAAAATACTCATAATTTCAAACTGCGAATACGTGCATAGAGCCAGAATTTGGCTCCAAAAAATGTCTCAGGTCTCGAAATTGGGATGTTTAAGAGATTTTGAAAACTGCAGGGAGCTTTGGGACAAATGTGACCAAACGCCGCTTCAGTACTTCGCATATGTTGGGTATAAAAAAATCGTAATTTCTAACTGTGAATACGTGCAGAGAGCCAGAATTTGGCTCCAAAATAGGATTCAGGCCTCGAAATTGGGATGTTTGGGATATATTTGAAAACTGCAGGGAAGTTTGTGCAAAATGTGACTCACTGCCGCTTTCAGTACTTGGTATATGTTGGGTATAAAAAGTCGTAATATCAAACTGCGAATACGTGCAGAGAGCCAGAATTTGGCTCCAAAATATGGCTCAGGCCTCGAAATTGCGAAATTTGGGATATTTTGAAAACTGCAGGGAGGTTTGGGACAAATGTGACCCAACGCCGCTTTCAGAACTTGGCATATGTTGCGTATAAAAAAGTCGTAATTTCAATCTGCGAATACGTGCAGAGAGCTTGAATTTGGCTCCAAAATATGGCTCAGTCCGCGAAATTGGGATATGTTGAAAACTGAATGGGAGTTTGTGCAAAATGTGAGTCACTGCTGCTTTCCGTACTTGGCATATGTTGGGTATAAAAAGTCGTAATTTCAAACTGCGAATTCGTGCAGAGAGCCAGAATTTGGCTCGAAAATATGGCTCAGGCCTCGAAATTGGGATGTTTGGGATATTTTGAAATCTGCAAGGGGGATAGAGACAAAACTGACCAAACGCCGCTTTCAGTACTTGGTATATGTTGGGTATAAAAAAGTCGTAATTTCAAACTGCGAATACGTGCAGAGAGCCAGAATTTGGCTCCAATATATGGCTCAGGCCTCGAAATTGGAATGTTTGGGATATTTTTTAAACTGCAGAGGAGCTTGTGCAAAATGTGACTCACTGCCGCTTTCAGTACTTTGCATATGTTGGTTATAAAAATTCATAATATCAAATTGCGAATATGTGAAGAGAGCCAGAATTTGGCTAGAAAATAATGCTCATGCCTCGAAATTGGGATATTTGGGTTATTTTGAAAACTGCAGGGGAGTTTGCGCAAAATATGACTCACAGCCGCTTTCAGTACTTTGCATATGTTGGGTATAAAAAAGTCGTAATTTCAAACTGCGAATACGTGCTGAGAGCTAGAATTTGGCTCCAAAATATGGCTCAGGCCTCGAAATTGGGATGTTTGGGATATATTTGAAAACTGCAGGGGAGTTTGTGCAAAATGTGACTCACTGTCGCTTTCAGTACTTGGCATATGTTGGGTAAAAAAAGTCGTAATATCAAACTGCGAATACGTGCAGAGAGCCAGAATTTGGCTCCAAAATATGGCTCAGGCCTCGAAATTGCGAAATTTGGGATATTTTGAAAACTGCAGGGACGTTTGGGACAAATGTGACCAAACGCCGCTTTCAGTACTTGGCATATGTTGCGTATAAAAAATTCGTAATTTTTATCTGCGAATACGTGCAGAGAGTTAGAATTTGGCTCCAAAATATAGCTCAGGGCTCGAAATTGGGATATTTGGGATATTTCGAAAACTGCAGGGGAGTTTGTGCAATATGTGACTCACTGCCGCTTTCAGGGCTTGGCATATGTTGAGTATAAAAAGTCGTAATTTCAATCTGCGAATACGTGCAGAGAGCCTGAATTTGGCTCCAAAATATGGCTCAGGCTGCGAAATTGGGATATTTGGGATATTTTGAAAACTGCAGGGGAGTTTGTGCAAAATGTGAGTCACTGCCGTTTTCAGTACTTGGCATATGTTGGGTATATAAAGTCATAATTTCAAACAGCGAAATCGTGCAGAGAGCCAGAATTTAGCTCCAAAATATGGCTCAGGTCTCGAAATTGGGATATTTGGGATATTTTGAAAACTGCAGGGGAGTTTGTGAAAAATGTGACTCACTGCCGCTTTCAGTACTTGGCATATGTTGAGTATAAAAAGTCGTAATTTCAAACTGCGAATTCGTGCAGAGAGCCAGAATTTGGCTCCAAAATATGGCTGAGGCCTCGAAATTGGGATGTTTGGGATATTTTGAAATCTGCACGGGGGATAGAGACAAAAGTGACCAAACGCCGCTTTCAGTAATTGGTGTTTGTTGGGTATAAAAAAGTCGTAATTTAAAACTGCGAATACGTGCAGAGAGCCAGAATTTGGCTCCAATATATGGCTCAGGCCTCGATATTGGGATGTTTGCGATATTTTGAAAATTGCAGGGAGGTTTGGGACAAATGTGACTAAACGCCGCTTTCAGTACTTTGCATATGTTGGGTATAAAAAAGTCGTAATTTCATACTGCGAATACGTGCAAAGAGCCAGAATTTGGCTCAAAATAATGGCTCAGGCCTCGAAATTGGGATGTTTGGGATATTTTTTAAACTGCAGGGGAGTTTGTGCATGATGTGACTCACTGCCGCTTTCAGTACTTTGCATATGTTGGTTATAAAAAGTCGTAATATCAAACTGCGAATACTTGCAGAGAGCCGGAATTTGGCTAGAAAATATTGCTCAGGCCTCGAAATTGGGATATTTGGGATATTTTGAAAACTGCAGGGGAGTTTGCGCAAAATATGACTCACAGCCGCTTTCAGTACTTGGCATATGTTGGGTGTAAAAAGTCGTAATTTCAAACAGCAAATACGTGCTGAGAGCCAGAATTTGGCTCCAAAATATGGCTCAGGCCTCGAAATTGGGATGTTTGGGATATTTTGAAAACTGCAGAGGGGATTGAGACAAATGTGACCAAATGCCGCTTTCAGTACTTGGCATATGTTGGGTATAAAAAACTCGTAATTTCAAACTGCGAATACGTGCAGAGAGCCAGAATTTGGCTCCAAAATATGGCTCCGGCCTCGAAATTGCGAAATTTGGGATATTTTGAAAACTGCAGGGAGGTTTGTGACAAATGTAACCAAACGCCGCTTTCAGTACTTGGCATATGTTGGGTATAAAAAAGTCGTAATTTCAATCTGCCAATACGTGCAGAGAGCATGAATTTGGCTCCAAAATATGACTCAGGCCACGAAATTAGGATATTTTGAAAACTGCAGTGGAGTTTGTGCAAAATGTGAGTCACTGCCGATTTCAGTACTTGGCATATGTTGGGTATAAAAAGTCGTAATTTCAAACTGCGAATTCGTGCAGAGAGACAGAATTTGGCTCCAAAATATGGCTCAGGCCTCGAAATTGGGATGTTTGGGATATTTTTTAAACTGCAGGGGAGTTTGTGCAAAATGTGACTCACTGCCGCTTCCAGTACTTTGCATATGTTGGGTATAAAAAGTCGTAATATCAAACTGCGAATACGTGCAGAGAGTCAGAATTTGGCTCCAAAATATTGATCAGGCCTCGAAATTGTGATGTTTGGGATATTATGAAAACTGCAGGGGGGATTGAGACTAATGTGACCAAATGCCGCTTTCAGTACTTGACATATGTTGGGTATAAAAAAAATTCGTAATTTCAATCTGCGAATACGTGCAGAGAGCCAGAATTTGGCTCCAAAATATGGCTCAGGGCTCGAAATTGGGATATTTGGGATATTTCGAAAACTGCAGGGGAATTTGTGCAATATGTGACTCACTGCCACTTTCAAGGCTTGGCATATGTTGAGTATAAAAAGTCGTAATTTCAATCTGCGAATACGTGCAGAGAGCGTGAATTTGGCTCCAAAATATGACTCTGGCCGCGAAATTAGGATATTTTGAAAACTGCAGTGGAGTTTGTGCAAAATGTGAGTCACTGCCGCTTTCAGTACTTGGCATATGTTGGGTATAAAAAGTCGTAATTTCAATCTGCGAATACGTGCAGAGAGCCAGAATTTGGCTCCAAAATATGGCTCAGGGCTCGAAATTGGGATATTTGGGATATTTCGAAAACTGCAGGGGAATTTGTGCAATATGTGACTCACTGCCACTTTCAAGGCTTGGCATATGTTGGGTATAAAAAGTCGTAATTTCAAACTGCGAATTCGTGCAGAGAGCCAGAATTTGGCTCCAAAATATGGCTCAGGCCGCGAAATTGGGATATTTGGGATATTTTGAAAACTGCAGGGGAGTTTTTGCAAAATGTGAGTCACTGCAGTTTTCAGTACTTGTCATATGTTGGGTATAAAAAGTCGTAATCTCAAACTGCGAATTCGTGGAGAGAGCCAGAATTTGGCTCCAAAATATGGCTCAGGTCTCGAAATTGAGATATTTGGGATATTTTGAAAACTGCAGGGGAGTTTGTGAAAAATGTGACTCACTGCAGCTTTCAGTACTTGGCATATGTTGAGTATAAAAAGTCGTAATTTCAATCTGCGAATACGTGCAGAGAGCTTGAATTTGGCTCCAAAATATGGCTGAGGCCGCGAAACTGGGATATTTGGGATATTTTGAAAACTGAATGGGAGTTTGTGCAAAATGTGAGTCGCTGCTGCTTTCCGTACTTGGCATATGTTGGGTATAAAAAGTCGTAATTTCAAACTGCGAATTCGTGCAGAGAGCCAGAATTTGGCTCCAAAATATGGCTCAGGCCTCGAAATTGGGATGTTTGGGATATTTTGAAATCTGCAAGGGGGATAGAGACAAAACTGACCAAACGCCGCTTTCAGTACTTGGTATATGTTGGGTATAAAAAAGTCGTAATTTCAAACTGCGAATACGTGCAGAGAGCCAGAATTTGGCTCCAATATATGGCTCAGGCCTCGAAATTGGAATGTTTGGGATATTTTTTAAACTGCAGAGGAGTTTGTGCAAAATGTGACTCACTGCCGCTTTCAGTACTTTGCATATGTTGGTTATAAAAATTCATAATATCAAACTGCGAATATGTGAAGAGAGCCAGAATTTGGCTAGAAAATAATGCTCAGGCCTCGAAATTGGGATATTTGGGTTATTTTGAAAACTGCAGGGGAGTTTGCGCAAAATATGACTCACAGCCGATTTCAGTACTTTGCATATGTTGGGTATAAAAAAGTCGTAATTTCAAACTGCGAATACGTGCTGAGAGCCAGAATTTGGCTCCAAAATATGGCTCAGGCCTCGAAATTGGGATGTTTGGGATATATTTGAAAACTGCAGGGAGTTTGTGCAAAATGTGACTCACTGCCGCTTTCAGTACTTGGCATATGTTGGGTAAAAAAAGTCGTAATATCAAACTGCGAATACGTGCAGAGAGCCAGAATTTGGCTCCAAAATATGGCTCAGGCCTCGAAATTGCGAAATTTGGGATATTTTGAAAACTGCAGGGACGTTTGGGACAAATGTGACCAAACGCCGCTTTCAGTACTTGGCATATGTTGCGTATAAAAAAGTCGTAATTTTTATCTGCGAATACGTGCAGAGAGTTAGAATTTGGCTCCAAAATATAGCTCAGGGCTCGAAATTGGGATATTTGGGATATTTCGAAAACTGCAGGGGAGTTTGTGCAATATGTGACTCACTGCCGCTTTCAGGGCTTGGCATATGTTGAGTATAAAAAGTCGTAATTTCAATCTGCGAATACGTGCAGAGAGCCTGAATTTGGCTCCAAAATATGGCTCAGGCCGCGAAATTGGGATATTTGGGATATTTTGAAAACTGCAGGGGAGTTTGCGCAAAATATGACTCACAGCCGCTTTCAGTACTTGGCATATGTTGGGTGTAAAAAGTCGTAATTTCAAACAGCGAATACGTGCTGAGAGCCAGAATTTGGCTCCAAAATATGGCTCAGGCCTCGAAATTGGGATGTTTGGGATATTTTGAAAACTGCAGAGGGGATTGAGACAAATGTGACCAAATGCCGCTTTCAGTACTTGGCATATGTTGGGTATAAAAAACTCATAATTTCAAACTGCGAATACGTGCAGAGAGCCAGAATTTGGCTCCAAAATATGGCTCCGGCCTCGAAATTGCGAAATTTGGGATATTTTGAAAACTGCAGGGAGGTTTGGGACAAATGTAACCAAACGCCGCTTTCAGTACTTGGCATATGTTGGGTATAAAAAAGTCGTAATTTCAATCTGCGAATACGTGCAGAGAGCATGAATTTGGCTCCAAAATATGACTCAGGCCACGAAATTAGGATATTTTGAAAACTGCAGTGGAGTTTGTGCAAAATGTGAGTCACTGCCGATTTCAGTACTTGGCATATGTTGGGTATAAAAAGTCGTAATTTCAAACTGCGAATTCGTGCAGAGAGACAGAATTTGGCTCCAAAATATGTCTCAGGCCTCGAAATTGGGATGTTTGGGATATTTTTTAAACTGCAGGGGAGTTTGTGCAAAATGTGACTCACTGCCGCTTTCAGTACTTTGCATATGTTGGGTATAAAAAGTCGTAATATCAAACTGCGAATACGTGCAGAGAGTCAGAATTTGGCTCCAAAATATTGATCAGGCCTCGAAATTGTGATGTTTGGGATATTTTGAAAACTGCAGGGGGGATTGAGACTAATGTGACCAAATGCCGCTTTCAGTACTTGACATATGTTGGGTATAAAAAAGTCGTAATTTCAATCTGCGAATACGTGCAGAGAGCCAGAATTTGGCTCCAAAATATGGCTCAGGGCTCGAAATTGGGATATTTGGGATATTTCGAAAACTGCAGGGGAATTTGTGCAATATGTGACTCACTGCCACTTTCAAGGCTTGGCATATGTTGAGTATAAAAAGTCGTAATTTCAATCTGCGAATACGTGCAGAGAGCATGAATTTTGCTCCAAAATATGACTCTGGCCGCGAAATTAGGATATTTTGAAAACTGCAGTGGAGTTTATGCAAAATGTGAGTCACTGCCGCTTTCAGTACTTGGCATATGTTGGGTATAAAAAGTCGTAATTTCAAACTGCGAATTCGTGCAGAGAGCCAGAATTTGGCTCCAAAATATGGCTCAGGCCGCGAAATTGGGATATTTGGGATATTTTGAAAACTGCAGGGGAGTTTTTGCAAAATGTGAGTCACTGCAGTTTTCAGTACTTGTCATATGTTGGGTATAAAAAGTCGTAATTTCAAACTGCGAATTCGTGGAGAGAGCCAGAATTTGGCTCCAAAATATGGCTCAGGTCTCGAAATTGGGATATTTGGGATATTTTGAAAACTGCAGGGGAGGTTTGTGAAAAATGTGACTCACTGCAGCTTTCAGTACTTGGCATATGTTGAGTATAAAAAGTCGTAATTTCAATCTGCGAATACGTGCAGAGAGCTTGAATTTGGCTCCAAAATATGGCTCAGGCCGCGAAACTGGGATATTTGGGATATTTTGAAAACTGAATGGGAGTTTGTGCAAAATGTGAGTCGCTGCTGCTTTCCGTACTTGGCATATGTTGGGTATAAAAAGTCGTAATTTCAAACTGCGAATTCGTGCAGAGAGCCAGAATTTGGCTCCAATATATGGCTCAGGACTCGAAATTGGAATGTTTGGGATATTTTGAAATCTGCAAGGGGGATAGAGACAAAAGTGACCGAACGCCGCTTTCAGTACTTGGTATATGTTGGGTATAAAAAAGTCGTAATTTCAAACTGCGAATACGTGCAGAGAGCCAGAATTTGGCTCCAATATATGGCTCAGGCCTCGATATTGGGAAGTTGGCGATATTTTGAAAATTGCAGGGAGGTATGGAGCAAATGTGACTAAACGCCGCTTTCAGTACTTTGCATATGTTGGTATAAAAAAGTCGTAATATCAAACTGCGAATACGTGCAGAGAGCCAGAATTTGGCTAGAAAATATTGCTCAGGCCTCGAAATTGGGATATTTGGGAGATTTTCAAAACTGCAGGGGAGTTTGCGCAAAATATGACTCACAGCCGCTTTCAGTACTTGGCATATGTTGGGTATAAAAAACTCGTAATTTCAAACTGCGAATACGTGCATAGAGCCAGAATTTGGCTCCAAAGAATGGCTCACGTCTCGAAATTGGGATGTTTAGGATATTTTGAAAACTGCAGGGAGGTTTGGGACAAATGTGACCAAAAGCCGCTTTAGTACTTGGCATATGTTGGGTATAAAAAAATCGTAATTTCAAACTGTGATTACGTGCAGAGAGCCAGAATTTGGCTCCAAAATAGGGCTCAGGCCTTGAAATTGGGATGTTTGGGATATATTTGAAAAATGCAGGGGAGTTTGTGCCAAATGTGACTCACTGCCACTTTTAGTACTTGGCATATGTTGGGTATAAAAATTCGTAATATCAAACTGCGAATACGTGCAGAGAGCCAGAATTTGGCTCCAAAATATGGCTCAAGCCTCGAAATTGCGAAATTTGGGATTTTTTGAAAACTGCAGGGAGGTTTGTGACAAATGTGACCAAACGCCGCTTTCAGTAATTGGCATATGTTGGGTATATAAAGTCGTCATTTCAAACTGCGAATACGTGCAGAGAGCGAGAATTTGGCTCCAAAATATTTCTCAGGCCTCGAAATTGGGATATTTGTGATATTTTGAAAACTGCAGGGGAGTTTGTGCAAAATGTGACTCACTGCTCTTTTAAGTACTTGGCATATTTTGGGTATAAAAAGTCGTAATTTCAAACTGCGAATACATGCAGAGAGCCAAAATTTGGCTCAGGTATATGGCTCAGGCCTCGATATTGGGATGTTTGCGATATTTTGAAAACTGCAGGGAGGTTACGACAAATGTGACCAAACGCCGCTTTCAGTACTTTGCATATGTTGGGTATAAAAAAGTCGTAATTTCAATCTGCGAATACGTGCAGAGAGCCAGAATTTGGCTCCAAAATATGGCTCAGGCCTCGAAATTGCGAAATTTGGGATATTTTGAAAACTGCAGGGAGGTTTGGGACAAATGTGACCCAACGCCGCTTTCAGAACTTGGCATATGTTGCGTATAAAAAAGTCGTAATTTCAATCTGCGAATACGTGCAGAGAGCTTGAATTTGGCTCCAAAATATGGCTCAGGCCGCGAAATTGGGATATTTGGGATATGTTGAAAACTGAATGGGAGTTTGTGCAAAATGTGAGTCACTGCTGCTTTCCGTACTTGGCATATGTTGGGTATAAAAAGTCGTAATTTCAAACTGCGAATTCGTGCAGAGAGCCAGAATTTGGCTCGAAAATATGGCTCAGGCCTCGAAATTGGGATGTTTGGGATATTTTGAAATCTGCAAGGGGGATAGAGACAAAACTGACCAAACGCCGCTTTCAGTACTTGGTATATGTTGGGTATAAAAAAGTCGTAATTTCAAACTGCGAATACGTGCAGAGCCAGAATTTGGCTCCAATATATGGCTCAGGCCTCGAAATTGGAATGTTTGGGATATTTTTTAAACTGCAGAGGAGTTTGTGCAAAATGTGACTCACTGCCGCTTTCAGTACTTTGCATATGTTGGTTATAAAAATTCATAATATCAAACTGCGAATATGTGAAGAGAGCCAGAATTTGGCTAGAAAATAATGCTCAGGCCTCGAAATTGGGATATTTGGGTTATTTTGAAAACTGCAGTGGAGTTTGCGCAAAATATGACTCACAGCCGCTTTCAGTACTTTGCATATGTTGGGTATAAAAAAGTCGTAATTTCAAACTGCGAATACGTGCTGAGAGCCAGAATTTGGCTCCAAAATATGGCTCAGGCCTCGAAATTGGGATGTTTGGGATATATTTGAAAACTGCAGGGGAGTTTGTGCAAAATGTGACTCACTGCCGCTTTCAGTACTTGGCATATGTTGGGTAAAAAAAGTCGTAATATCAAACTGCGAATACATGCAGAGAGCCAGAATTTGGCTCCAAAATATGGCTCAGGCCTCGAAATTGCGAAATTTGGGATATTTTGAAAACTGCAGGGACGTTTGGGACAAATGTGACCAAACGCCGCTTTCAGTACTTGGCATATGTTGCGTATAAAAAAGTCGTAATTTTTATCTGCGAATACGTGCAGAGAGTTAGAATTTGGCTCCAAAATATAGCTCAGGGCTCGAAATTGGGATATTTGGGATATTTCGAAAACTGCAGGGGAGTTTGTGCAATATGTGACTCACTGCCGCTTTCAGGGCTTGGCATATGTTGAGTATAAAAAGTCGTAATTTCAATCTGCGAATACGTGCAGAGAGCCAGAATTTGGCTAGAAAATATTGCTCAGGCCTCGAAATTGGGATATTTGGGAGATTTTCAAAACTGCAGGGGAGTTTGCGCAAAATATGACTCACAGCCGCTTTCAGTACTTGGCATATGTTGGGTATAAAAAACTCGTAATTTCAAACTGCGAATACGTGCATAGAGCCAGAATTTGGCTCCAAAGAATGGCTCACATCTCGAAATTGGGATGTTTAGGATATTTTGAAAACTGCAGGGAGGTTTGGGACAAATGTGACCAAAAGCCGCTTTAGTACGTAGCATATGTTGGGTATAAAAAAATCGTAATTTCAAACTGTGATTACGTGCAGAGAGCCAGAATTTGGCTCCAAAATAGGGCTCAGGCCTTGAAATTGGGATGTTTGGGATATATTTGAAAAATGCAGGGGAGTTTGTGCCAAATGTGACTCACTGCCACTTTTAGTACTTGGCATATGTTGGGTATAAAAATTCGTAATATCAAACTGCGAATACGTGCAGAGAGCCAGAATTTGGCTCCAAAATATGGCTCAAGCCTCGAAATTGCGAAATTTGGGATTTTTTGAAAACTGCAGGGAGGTTTGTGACAAATGTGACCAAACGCCGCTTTCAGTAATTGGCATATGTTGGGTATATAAAGTCGTCATTTCAAACTGCGAATACGTGCAGAGAGCGAGAATTTGGCTCCAAAATATTTCTCAGGCCTCGAAATTGGGATATTTGTGATATTTTGAAAACTGCAGGGGAGTTTGTGCAAAATGTGACTCACTGCTCTTTTAAGTACTTGGCATATTTTGGGTATAAAAAGTCGTAATTTCAAACTGCGAATACATGCAGAGAGCCAAAATTTGGCTCAGGTATATGGCTCAGGCCTCGATATTGGGATGTTTGCGATATTTTGAAAACTGCAGGGAGGTTACGACAAATGTGACCAAACGCCGCTTTCAGTACTTTGCATATGTTGGGTATAAAAAAGTCGTAATTTCAATCTGCGAATACGTGCAGAGAGCCAGAATTTGGCTCCAAAATATGGCTCAGGCCTCGAAATTGCGAAATTTGGGATATTTTGAAAACTGCAGGGAGGTTTGGGACAAATGTGACCCAACGCCGCTTTCAGAACTTGGCATATGTTGCGTATAAAAAAGTCGTAATTTCAATCTGCGAATACGTGCAGAGAGCTTGAATTTGGCTCCAAAATATGGCTCAGGCCGCGAAATTGGGATATTTGGGATATGTTGAAAACTGAATGGGAGTTTGTGCAAAATGTGAGTCACTGCTGCTTTCCGTACTTGGCATATGTTGGGTATAAAAAGTCGTAATTTCAAACTGCGAATTCGTGCAGAGAGCCAGAATTTGGCTCGAAAATATGGCTCAGGCCTCGAAATTGGGATGTTTGGGATATTTTGAAATCTGCAAGGGGGATAGAGACAAAACTGACCAAACGCCGCTTTCAGTACTTGGTATATGTTGGGTATAAAAAAGTCGTAATTTCAAACTGCGAATACGTGCAGAGAGCCAGAATTTGGCTCCAATATATGGCTCAGGCCTCGAAATTGGAATGTTTGGGATATTTTTTAAACTGCAGAGGAGTTTGTGCAAAATGTGACTCACTGCCGCTTTCAGTACTTTGCATATGTTGGTTATAAAAATTCATAATATCAAACTGCGAATATGTGAAGAGAGCCAGAATTTGGCTAGAAAATAATGCTCAGGCCTCGAAATTGGGATATTTGGGTTATTTTGAAAACTGCAGGGGAGTTTGCGCAAAATATGACTCACAGCCGCTTTCAGTACTTTGCATATGTTGGGTATAAAAAAGTCGTAATTTCAAACTGCGAATACGTGCTGAGAGCCAGAATTTTGCACCAAAATATGGCTCAGGCCTCGAAATTGGGATGTTTGGGATATATTTGAAAACTGCAGGGGAGTTTGTGCAAAATGTGACTCACTGCCGCTTTCAGTACTTGGCATATGTTGGGTAAAAAAAGTCGTAATATCAAACTGCGAATACGTGCAGAGAGCCAGAATTTGGCTCCAAAATATGGCTCAGGCCTCGAAATTGCGAAATTTGGGATATTTTGAAAACTGCAGGGACGTTTGGGACAAATGTGACCAAACGCCGCTTTCAGTACTTGGCATATGTTGCGTATAAAAAAGTCGTAATTTTTATCTGCGAATACGTGCAGAGAGCCTGAATTTGGCTCCAAAATATGGCTCAGGCCGCGAAATTGGGATATTTGGGATATTTTGAAAACTGCAGGGGAGTTTGTGCAAAATGTGAGTCACTGCCGTTTTCAGTACTTGGCATATGTTGGGTATAAAAAGTCATAATTTCAAACAGCGAAATCGTGCAGAGAGCCAGAATTTAGCTCCAAAATATGGCTCAGTTCTCGAAATTGGGATATTTGGAATATTTTGAAAACTGCAGGGGAGTTTGTGAAAAATGTGACTCACTGCCGCTTTCAGTACTTGGCATATGTTGAGTATAAAAAGTCGTAATTTCAAACTGCGAATTCGTGCAGAGAGCCAGAATTTGGCTCCAATATATGGCTGAGGCCTCGAAATTGGGATGTTTGGGATATTTTGAAATCTGCACGGGGGATAGAGACAAAAGTAACCAAACGCCGCTTTCAGTAATTGGTGTATGTTGGGTATAAAAAAGTCGTAATTTAAAACTGCGAATACCTGCAGAGAGCCTGAATTTGGCTCCAATATATGGCTCAGGCCTCGATATTGGGATGTTTGCGATATTTTGAAAATTGCAGGGAGGTTTGGGACAAATGTGACTAAACGCCGCTTTCAGTACTTTGCATATGTTGGGTATAAAAAAGTCGTAATTTCATACTGCGAATAAGTGCAAAGAGCCAGAATTTGGCTCAAAATAATGGCTCAGGCCTCGAAATTGGGATGTTTGGGATATTTTTTAAACTGCAGGGGAGTTTGTGCATGATGTGACTCACTGCCGCTTTCAGTACTTTGCATATGTTGGTTATAAAAAGTCGTAATATCAAACTGCGAATACTTGCAGAGAGCCAGAATTTGGCTAGAAAATATTGCTCAGGCCTCGAAATTGGGATATTTGGGATATTTTGAAAACTGCAGGGGAGTTTGCGCAAAATATGACTCACAGCCGCTTTCAGTACTTGGCATATGTTGGGTGTAAAAAGTCGTAATTTCAAACAGCGAATACGTGCTGAGAGCCAGAATTTGGCTCCAAAATATGGCTCAGGCCTCGAAATTGGGATGTTTGGGATATTTTGAAAACTGCAGAGGGGATTGAGACAAATGTGACCAAATACCGCTTTCAGTACTTGGCATATGTTGGGTATAAAAAACTCGTAATTTCAAACTGCGAATACGTGCAGAGAGCCAGAATTTGGCTCCAAAATATGGCTCCGGCCTCGAAATTGCGAAATTTGGGATATTTTGAAAACTGCAGGGAGGTTTGGGACAAATGTAACCAAACGCCGCTTTCAGTACTTGGCATATGTTGGGTATAAAAAAGTCGTAATTTCAATTTGCGAATACGTGCAGAGAGCATGAATTTGGCTCCAAAATATGACTCAGGCCACGAAATTAGGATATTTTGAAAACTGCAGTGGAGTTTGTGCAAAATGTGAGTCACTGCCGATTTCAGTACTTGGCATATGTTGGGTATAAAAAGTCGTAATTTCAAACTGCGAATTCGTGCAGAGAGACAGAATTTGGCTCCAAAATATGGCTCAGGCCTCGAAATTGGGATGTTTGGGATATTTTTTAAACTGCAGGGGAGTTTGTGCAAAATGTGACTCACTGCCGCTTTCAGTACTTTGCATATGTTGGGTATAAAAAGTCGTAGTATCAAACTGCGAATACGTGCAGAGAGTCAGAATTTGGCTCCAAAATATTGATCAGGCCTCGAAATTGTGATGTTTGGGATATTATGAAAACTGCAGGGGGGATTGAGACTAATGTGACCAAATGCCGCATTCAGTACTTGACATATGTTGGGTATAAAAAAGTCGTAATTTCAATCTGCGAATACGTGCAGAGAGCCAGAATTTGGCTCCAAAATATGGCTCAGGGCTCGAAATTGGGATATTTGGGATATTTCGAAAACTGCAGGGGAATTTGTGCAATATGTGACTCACTGCCACTTTCAAGGCTTGGCATATGTTGAGTATAAAAAGTCGTAATTTCAATCTGCGAATACGTGCAGAGAGCGTGAATTTGGCTCCAAAATATGACTCTGGCCGCGAAATTAGGATATTTTGAAAACTGCAGTGGAGTTTGTGCAAAATGTGAGTCACTGCCGCTTTCAGTACTTGGCATATGTTGGGTATAAAAAGTCGTAATTTCAAACTGCGAATTCGTGCAGAGAGCCAGAATTTAGCTCCAAAATATGGCTCAGGCCGCGAAAATTGGGATATTTGGGATATTTTGAAAACTGCAGGGGAGTTTTTGCAAAATGTGAGTCACTGCAGTTTTCAGTACTTGTCATATGTTGGGTATAAAAAGTCGTAATTTCAAACTGCGAATTCGTGGAGAGAGCCAGAATTTGGCTCCAAAATATGGCTCAGGTCTCGAAATTGGGATATTTGGGATATTTTGAAAACTGCAGGGGAGTTTGTGAAAAATGTGACTCACTGCAGCTTTCAGTACTTGGCATATGTTGAGTATAAAAAGTCGTAATTTCAATCTGCGAATACGTGCAGAGAGCTTGAATTTGGCTCCAAAATATGGCTCAGGCCGCGAAACTGGGATATTTGGGATATTTTGAAAACTGAATGGGAGTTTGTGCAAAATGTGAGTCGCTGCTGCTTTCCGTACTTGGCATATGTTGGGTATAAAAAGTCGTAATTTCAAACTGAGAATTCGTGCAGAGAGCTAGAATTTGGCTCCAAAATCGAAATTGGGATGTTTGGGATATTTTGAAATCTGAAAGGGGGATAGAGACAAAACTGACCCAACGCCGCTTTCAGTACTTGGTATATGTTGAGTATAAAAAAGTCGTAATTTCAAACTGCGAATACGTGCAGAGAGCCAGAATTTGGCTCCAATATATGGCTCAGGCCTCGAAATTGGGATGTTTGGGATATTTTTTAAACTGCAGGGGAGTTTGTGCAAAATGTGACTCACTGCCGCTTTCAGTACTTTGCATATGTTGGTTATAAAAAGTCGTAATATCAAACTGCGAATACGTGAAGAGAGCCAGAATTTGGCTAGAAAATATTGCTCAGGCCTCGAAATTGGGATATTTGGGTTATTTTGAAAACTGCAGGGGAGTTTGCGCAAAATATGACTCACAGCCGCTTTCACTACTTTGCATATGTTGGGTGTAAAAAGTCGTAATATCAAACTGCGAATACGTGCAGAGAGCCAGAATTTGGCTCTAAAATATTGCTCAGGCCTCGAAAATGGGATATTTGGGATATTTTGAAAACTGCAGGGGAGTTTGCGCAAAATATGACTCACAGCCGTTTTCAGTACTTGGAATATGTTGGGTATAAAAAGTCGTAATTTCAAACTGCGAATACGTGCTGAGAGCCAGAATTTGGCTCCAAAATATGGCTCAGGCCTCGAAATTGGGATGA
This sequence comes from Procambarus clarkii, assembly GCF_040958095.1. NCBI lineage: Eukaryota > Metazoa > Arthropoda > Malacostraca > Decapoda > Cambaridae > Procambarus > Procambarus clarkii. Next base: position 7,826,632 of record NC_091218.1, on the reverse strand, counting down.
TTGGGATATTTTGAAAACTGCAGGGGGGATTGAGACAAAAGTGACCAAACGATGCTTTCAGTACTTGGTGTATGTTGGTTATAAAAAAGTCGTAATTTAAAACTGCGAATACGTGCAGAGAGCCAGAATTTGGCTCCAATATATGGCTCAGGCCTCGATATTGGGTTGTTTGCGATATTTTGAAAATTGCAGGGAGGTTTGGGACAAATGTGACTAAACGCCGCTTTCAGTACTTTGCATATGTTGGGTATAAAAAAGTCGTAATTTCATACTGCGAATACGTGCAAAGAGCCAGAATTTGGCTCAAAATAATGGCTCAGGCCTCGAAATTGGGATGTTTGGGATATTTTGAAAACTGCAGAGGGGATTGACACAAATGTGACCAAATGCCGCTTTCAGTACTTGGCATATGTTGGGTATAAAAAACTCGTAATTTCAAACTGCGAATACGTGCAGAGAGCCAGAATTTGGCTCCAAAATATGGCTCAGGCCTCGAAATTGCGAAATTTGGGATATTTTGAAAACTGCAGATAGGTTTGGGACAAATGTAACCAAATGCCGCTTTCAGTACTTAGCATATGTTGGGTATATAAAAGTCGTAATTTCAATCTGCGAATACGTGCAGAGAGCCAAAATTTGGCTCCAAAATATGGCTCAGGGCTCGAAATTGGGATATTTGGGATATTTCGAAAACTGCAGGGGAGTTTGTGCAATATGTGACTCACTGCCGCTTTCAGGGCTTGGGATATGTTGAGTATAAAAAGTCGTAATTTCAATCTGCGAATACGTGCAGAGAGCGTGAATTTGGCTCCAAAATATGACTCAGGCCGCGAAATCAGGATATTTTGAAAACTGCAGTGGAGTTTGTGCAAAATGTGAGTCACTGCCGCTTTCAGTACTTGGCATATGTTGGGTATAAAAAGTCGTAATATCAAACTGCGAATACGTGCAGAGAGCCAGAATTTGGCTCCAAAATATTGATCAGGCCTCGAATTTGGGATATTTGGGATATTTTGAAAACTGCAGAGGAGTTTGCGCAAAATATGACTCACAGCCGTTTTTATTACTTGGCATATGTTGGGTATAAAATACTCGTAATTTCAAACTGCGAATACGTGCATAGAGCCAGAATTTGGCTCCAAAAAATTTCTCAGTTCTCGAAATTGGGATGTTTAAGATATTTTGAAAACTGCAGGGAGGTTTGGGACAAATGTGACCAAACGCCGCTTCAGTACTTCGCATATGTTGGGTATAAAAAATTCGTAATTTCTAACTGTGAATACGTGTAGAGAGCCAAAATTTGGCTCCAAAATAGGGCTCAGGCCTTGAAATTGGGATGTTTGGGATATATTTGAAAACTTCAGGGGAGTTTGTGCAAAATGTGACTCACTGCCGCTTTCAGTACTTGGCATATGTTGGGTAAAAAAAGTCGTAATATCAAACTGCGAATACGTGCAGAGAGCCTGAATTTGGCTCCAAAATATGGCTCAGGCCTCGAAATTGCGAAATTTGGGATATTTTGAAAACTGCAGGGACGTTTGGGACAAATGTGACCAAACGCCGTTTTCAGTACTTGGCATATGTTGCGTATAAAAAAGTCGTAATTTTTATCTGCGGATACGTGCAGAGAGTTAGAATTTGGCTCCAAAATATGGCTCAGGGCTCGAAATTGGGATATTTGGGATATTTCGAAAACTGCAGGGGAGTTTGTGCAATATGTGACTCACTGCCGCTTTCAGAGCTTGGCATATGTTGAGTATAAAAAGTCGTAATTTCAATCTGCGAATAAGTGCAGAGAGCCTGAATTTGGCTCCAAAATATGGCTCAGGCCGCGAAATTGGGATATTTGGGATATTTTGAAAACTGCAGGGGAGTTTGTGCAAAATGTGAGTCACTGCCGTTTTCAGTACTTGGCATATGTTGGGTATAAAAAGTCATAATTTCAAACTGCGAATTCGTGCAGAGAGCCAGAATTTAGCTCCAAAATATGGCTCAGGTCTCGAAATTGGGATATTTGGGATATTTTGAAAACTGCAGGGGAGTTTGTGAAAAATGTGACTCACTGCCGCTTTCAGTACTTGGCATATGTTGGGTATAAAAAGTCGTAATTTCAAACTGCGAATTCGTGCTGAGAGCCAGAATTTGGCTCCAAAATATGGCTGAGGCCTCGAAATTGGGATGTTTGGGATATTTTGAAATCTGCACGGGGGATAGAGACAAAAGTGACCAAACGATGCTTTCACCCAGCAAACACAAATCATCTACACAACGTTCGCCTATCTCTTGCCATAGGTGTGGGAATGATTTGCATTGAGAATGGTGCAGGAAAGCCTTTGAGAAACTTTTACTCAAAAAATCCAAACACAAAGGTTTAATTATAAATTGTTTTTCTACAATTATTTTCTTCCAAATGTAAAACAAATAGTTTTTACATGTTTAAATATAAAATTTATGGTGTTTTTTTGTAAAATTCATTAATAAATTGTGAATGATATATATTGGCTGAGTGAAACCTTTATAATCCATTTAGTTATAATTTGAACAGAAAAAAGTATTTTTCCAAATTTTCTAAAAATTGCTCTTTTTAACACAATTTGACTCCTTATACATTCCACTAAACACTATATCATGTTTAAATATATAATTTATGTATTATTCTCTAAAATAATTTATATAAATTATATAAGTTGTTGGAAAGTGGTGCTAAGGATTCTGAAAACATTTTGTTGTGTTAATATGTTCTTATTAACTATGTCTCAAGTTCACAGTTTATCAAACAAGAATATTAACATTCGTCAACTCTTAAAATCTTATATGTTATCTTGCTGGTGCAAAAAAGGGTGAATCTTTAGGAACAGCTATAGTATCTATATATCACAAATGGTGTTTTCCCTAACTCAAACAATGTAGGGTTTATTATTCTACACATATTTCTAATGACTCTTAGATGTTTACATTCTCTGAAGTATAATTGTGAAGGCTGTGTCCATCACTCTCAACACAGATTCTTAAACTCGTCTCTGCAGGTTTAACTATATAATTAGTTTCCATTTTGAATTTCCATGGACATTTGTATCCAAAATGAAACCAATGTGGTTTCCTTCAGCGCCTTCAGCCAGCACATTTGCTCATTCATTTCCACAGATTCCAACAAGGTAGGGGATTTACAGAAATTTGTATATTCATATTGTTATATATTAAAAATATGAATGCAGTTCAATATGATAAGACAAATACATGAGTTTATGATAAATTCGTTTTCTGTGATATACCATTGATATGCTCTTTTTTTCTTTAAACAGCAGACTAAACTAAAGTGCTCACATCAACAGATTTGATGTATAAATGGTCAACGCTCAACAGAGTTAGTATAAATGTATTAGTATAAATCTTACTTGTCTCATTGTTAATTCACATTCAATGTCAACTTGTGGTTTTGATGTGGCACGTTTGGCCAAGACACCCCACCCCATTATGCACCCCATACCCATCTTGTGGCCGGTTGTGGAAAGGGTTACAGAGGCACATAATGGGCTCAGGGACTGAACCCCACAATTCATTTAGCTAAGCAAGTTACAATCTTGATGAGCTAGTTACAAAATTCAATATAAGTCATCACATCAACAATGGGTTCGAGATCGACCTCAAGTACAGGTTCTAAATTAAGCAACTGACATATGTGGAGAGCTAGTATCAAAATTTATATGTTTGTCCTGCACACCGTCCCCCATCCAGTGGGCAGCGGTGGATAGGTTACAATCACTTAGTTGTTATCTACAGTTAGCAAACTGGGGATATTTGGCTAAAATTTCTGGTAGCAGATCATTTTGAATGAAATATTGACACATCGCTGGAACATTGGTTATAGAATTGTCTCTAAATTCATGTATCTTTTCGCACTCCATCACATAGTGACGGAGGGTGTGCGAATAATTTTGTTGACACAGTTTACATTTGGTCAGGTCTACATCAGCAGATAATGAGAATTCCCAGAGATACTTGTAACCGAGTCTAAGCTGAACAGTAGTAACATCTAGAAGTCTGCTGATTTTATTGGATGATCCATAGATGTGTGGCTCCTCTTGTATGATATGTATGATAGATGGAATTACTAGTTCCAGTTTCTAGGCAGGCGATGAGTACTCACAATAACCTTAATTAAGCGTCAAAACAAAAATGTGTATACTCTTTTTACTCTCCTGACCTTAGTTCTCGAGCTATGTATTTCATTTTGGTACCAACGTGTTCGCAATAACATTCTCTAGAAGAAAATCAGCAAAAACGGTCACCAAAAGTTATATGAATACCAGCACCCAATAAATACCTACGTAGATGACTCGCCGTGAGTGCCCAAGAGCAACAAAATGTTTTTACTCTTGGGATTGTTATCACTTCCACACTTGTCCTACAGCGTTAATTTTGGTATCAATGTACTCGCAATGAAATTCCCAACACGGTGATATGAATATAAACGTAGAATAATGGTCGCTGCCCACCCGCAAGAGTGTGGGAAGTGGCGGAACTGTTACCCAGTATTGGTGACAAGACGACACATGGGCGATACAGTGCTTTGAAAGTTTATAATTATATCACTGTCCTGACATTATTATTGTATGTACGTCATTCATTTTTGTGCCAATGTTTTCGCAATAGAATGTTCTATGAGCCCGTAGGTAAAAAAGAGCAACAAAGCGTAAGATAGAATAGCACCATATATAAAACAACGCTGGTACATATCAGTGAGCGTCAAACACACACGAAATGTGTGTGTTTGATGGTGGTCAAACGATGTTTGATGTGTTTGATCAGGTGATGTCCTGATCCGCATAATTAAAGTATAAATTATGTTGAGAAAAAATAAGAAAAAAGGGAAAAAACAGGGGTGGGAGAAACATGACAGAAAAAGAGTAAAAATACAATTTGGTCAACAAAACAGCATTGTTTAAAATAAAAGATATGGATTGACATTTTGGGGGTTAGGTTGGTAGGTTACATTGAGTTAATTAGGTAGTACTTAGTGTTTATCTGTTATAGATAGGAGCTGCCTGGTATGGGCCAATAGGCCTTCTGCAGTTACCTTTGTTTTTATGTTTTTGCCCTGTAACCTAAATGGTTAGAGAGGCACATATATGGGCTTAGGGACTGAACCCCACACTACATTTAGCTAAGCTGGTTACAATCTTGATGATATAGTTACAAAATTCTGTATAAGTCGTCACATTATCAATGGGTTCGAGATCAACCACAATTTCCTGAATAGATATAACAAAGGGGATATTAATAGGGTATTAAAATTGTCAACACAAGATAGAACACGAAACAATGGGTATAAATTGGATAAGTTTAGATTTAGGAAAGACTTGGGTAAATACAGGGTCAGTAACAGGGTTGTTGATTTGTGGAATTTTTCTTAACTTATAAATTTATCTTTATTTATCTTAAACTGGTTGGGAGAGGTACAGTTTTTAACATAATTGGGAAGGTCATTCCACATTCGAGGTCTCTTGATTTGTAAAGCATTTCTAGTTTGACTAAGTCGTACTCTTGGAATATCAAATAGGTATTTGTTTCTGGTGTGGTGCTCATGGGATCTGTTACAACCTTCTAGGAAGCTTTTAAGGTCAGGATTGACATTACAGTGCAGCGTTTTATATATATAAAATACACATGAGAGTATGTGCAGGGACTTAATATCTAACATATTCAGAGATTTGAGTAAGGGGTCCATATATACTGCCCGGTTGCCTGAAATGCTATAGGCCTACTATAGTGGCTTTAGGTATTGTATGCACTAGCTCTATCTATAAATCCAACATTATGTTTGTAAATCAACTATGTATGTACTTTCCTGAATAAAATTGACTTTACTGTACACTTATATTCTCTCTAAACTTATTTCAATTTCAATTTCAATTTCAATTTCTTATATTCTCTGTGGATTTGTTACCCCTATCGTTTGGGAGAAAAAAAATGACTAATACGTTCGGCGAATGACTTTGACTTCAACTTCACTTTGACTTCGTTCATGTCATCGTATTTTCCGTAATATATAAAGGTTATGACAATGCAATTATATTATTGTGTGCAAATAAGTTTGAAATTTCATGTACCCTAAAAATATTAAAATAAAGAATAAGAATAATTAAATAATTGTTGTAGTAAATAGTCACACGTTCATCATACGCAAACGAACACACAGTTTGGAGCGTCAGTACAAGACCGCCGCCATTTTAAAACACGGCTTCGAATGTAAGTAATGTTTTTCTCGTACTAACACTGTGTTATACAATAGATTTGGTCTTGAATTCACAAATTTAGTTGTTACATCTGACAGAGTATGTTAGACGGTGTAATGCTGGTCCATGTTAACGTATTTGTGGGCTTGGTTGGTTTAAATGTGGAGGCGAGGCCTGGCAGTGCTGGTGTATGTGGAGGCGAGGCGAGGCCTGGCAGTGCTGGTGTATGTGGAGGCGAGGCGAGGCCTGGCAGTGCTGGTGTATGTGGAGGCGAGGCCTGGCTGTGCTGGTGAGTATGTGGAGGCGAGGCCTGGCAGTGCTGGTGTATGTGGAGGCGAGGCCTGGCAGTGCTGGTGTATGTGGAGGCGAGGCCTGGCTGTGCTAGTGTGTATGTGGAGGCGAGGCCTGGCTGTGCTAGTGTGTATGTGGAGGCGAGGCCTGGCAGTGCTGGTGTATGTGGAGGCGAGGCCTGGCTGTGCTAGTGTGTATGTGGAGGCGAGGCCTGGCAGTGCTGGTGTATGTGGAGGCGAGGCCTGGCTGTGCTAGTGTGTATGTGGAGGCGAGGCCTGGCTGTGCTAGTGTGTATGTGGAGGCGAGGCATGTACAACACTCCCCAATAGGAAGAAAACCCACTGGGTTCTAGGCTAGGTTAGGCTTATCTGTAATAATTGAATTAAGCCTAGCAAAGCCTAGAACCTAGTTCAGTAATTTAAAAAATGTTGTAACTTGAAAAATGCCATTCAATACATTACACAATTTAAATATTTTCAGGCAATCAACACAACCCTCATGTTGGCTAACCCTCTCTCATGTTGGTCAATAATTTAATTATTTTTTTATGGAGTAATCTTTGCTGTTGAAATGTAGTCTTTTTGAGACTACATTTCAAATGTAGTGTGTGTGGAGGCGTGTATGTTAGGTATTACCTAATATACACGGTGTAATATATCTATCTGTGTGAAATAGATTAAATCCATTTATTTGATATTCAGCTAATAGTTCTGTATTTTCTACATTCATCCATGTTTTGGTAAGTGCAATAATATGTATTGTTTCATTGCAGATTAGAGATTCAAGATAGTTCTAGATTTCCGAAGTACTGAAACGCGCGCCATACAGGCTTGGTGGATCTAGGTGCAAGGTAAAATTATTTACATTTACTTGTTTTGTATTTATGTTTTGTATTTATATGCATATATGCATTTATATGCATTATTCTATAGAATAATAGATCTCGTAATAATTTTGCAAAAATAGTGGCATTTACTATTTTTAAAAGATTATTAAAAAATTTACTGATATGGTGCATTCGGAAGGGCGAAGAGGGAGAACGGCCTGTTGACATAGCTCGGGTGCAGGGGGGGGGGGTTGTGTAAAAGCCTGGTTTGTGCCTCGGAGAGGCTATGGGATCCAGTAAGTTCAGTAGAACTTCGGTTTCAACCCTTTTACCCTGTTGTAGCTCAGTCGATTAAGGCAGTGTCTGGGATGCTCCCGGACGCAGGTTCGAATCCTCGTCACGGCCCTTGTGGATTTGTTCATTTGATGCATCACGTTATTGTGATCTGTGTGTGTAATTCTTCACTTGCTACAGCAACAGGAATGTGTGTGTATGTATTTGTGTTGTTGAATATGACCGAAAGTGTAAGATTAATGATTCTAACACAAATCGTCTGAATATTTGTTTTTCTTCACTGTCGAGAGTAGTTAAAAAAATTTACTCGAGTTTATTTTCACACTTTATTTATGGTCCTTAAGTCCCTCTCCTTAATGCTGCTGCTGTTTCTCGCATCTTTGCATCGCTTGTATGTTTGGGGGTTTGGCCTCTTGCTATATATTGATTCCATTTGTGTGTGTTTGGGTCTCAGGCCCTCTCGCAATTTCTGTTGAACAAACCCCTTTTCCTAGTTCTGCATCTCTCCTTTGGTACAAATTTTGTTGTGCTTTTATCATATATTTCACAAAACTTGACATACATTTCATTTACTTCATGTCCTATCAGCAAGTGTTTGTCAAATTCTTTAAGGAAAGTTTATCATCCTGATTGCAGATCTCTAGCGATATTATGTCAACTTCTTGTGGATTCGCAATCATTATTTAATTTACCTTTAGGTGTTCTTTCACCAGCACAGCAACACTGTACCTCTCCCAACCAGTTTAAGATAAAAACTAAGTACTAACTAATTAACTCAATGTAACCTACCTTACCCCCAAAATGACAACCCATGTCTTCTATTTTAAACAATGCTGTTTTGTTGACCAAATTGTATTTTTGTTTTTTTCTGCAATGTTTCCCCCCCCCCCACCACTCTACCACCACATTGAGTTTAGTAGCTCTGTGCACGTCAGGTGCTGTTTAATATACAGACCTACTCCTCCATTTGACCTAGTTTCTCTATCACATCTATATCACTTTGTGCTTTAGCCCTGGTGGAGCTTGGTCCACCAGGCTGTTGTTTGGAGTGGCCCGCAGATCCACATACAGTCTGCATATGATATACAGTCTGTTGCTCAATTAAACTACAGTAGTTAGTTTTTATCATCCGAATGCACCAATATGTGTTCATTCTTCCCAGATGAAGGAACTAGGTAATATTCATCATCTGAATGCACCATCTGATGCTTTAACACACTCATGATACACGAGAGGTTTAAAAAACTTTTAAAACTTTTAAAACTTTTTGACCTATGTATTTAAAAGCAATTCTAAAGTTAAAAAGTGTAGCATAGGCCCCTCGCAGAATGTTCTTAATATGATCCTCAGGTTATAGTTTTCTATCTAAAACCACCCCTAGATCTCTTTCTTGATCAGAATTCTTTATAGATCTCAGTGGCTCGATCATAGAAACTGCTCTAAATCCTTGTTGGCCTGGATTGTGGAGGTCATTGGTCTCTATAAAACTAGTAATCTGACTCCTGATCACTCTCAAATAATTTTATTATGTGGGATGTTAGTGCAACTGGTCTATAATTCTTTGCCAATGCTTGTGTTGTGTTGTGTTGTTTTGGTAGTGATGTGCAATGTGTTGTTTTGGTAGTGATTCGTCCAGTTCTGGTAGTAGTGCGGTTGTTGTGTAGTGTAGTACTTGTGTGCTTGTTAATGACTTGTATTCCAGTCTTGTGGGTATCTCCTTTCCCCTACGGGCCAACTGCTTTGTTCTTACCTAGCATTTTGCTTTGTTTGGGTATGAATGTTTGTGTGCCGTATATTTTGCAAAATTTGCCATATATCTCATTATTTACTCCTCTGCCTAGCAACAAGTCTGTCTAATTATACTCATTAACTGTTTTTCAAAGTTCCCCATAGTGTCCTTTATTGAAATCGAGTTCATGAACCGTTTCAATGTTCTTATTTTCTTCTAGATTATATCTTAAAGTATATTTAAATGTTATTGTTATTATTGTTATTAAATGTTATTGTGACATTGCATTGCAATTGAGCTATGTTGTTTACCATACCGTTCATTTCGTGAGTATAAGTATAGATGCCACACTTGTGACAGGTAAAACCATGCCTTTTTTGAAAAACAGCACCGTCTGTTGCACGTAAGAGCAACCCACACTATATTATGTTGCGATATTATTTCAATATTTCCGATTGTATTGATAATTTGAATTTTCATAGATTTCAATTTATTTTCATTTCGATTTAATAATTTTGTGTGACATTGCATTGAAATTGAGCTGTGTTGTTTACCATACTGTTCATTTCATGAGTATAGTTTATTTTTTTATTTTTTTCATTTCATTTTTTTAGCTGTTCTTATTTTTCAGTGATGGGAATATCAGATCATTTGATGTTCCCAATTTTCTGATGGAAGCATCAGACCATTATAGAATGCATCGGATGAGGTAGTTTGGAATGGTGGGGAGGACGAGAGGGGGGTATGGTGGGGAAGACGAGGGGACAGAGGAGAGGGTAATGGTGGGGAGGACGAGGGGACTGGGGAGTTGGGGATGGTGGGGACAGGGGAATGCTGGGGAGGACAAAGGGACAGGTGAATGGGAGATGGTGGGGGAGGAAGAAGGACAGGGGAGGGGAAAATGGTAAGGAGGACGATGGGACAGGGAAGTGGGAATAGTGGGGATGATGTGGGGACAGGGAAGTGGGAAGGACGAGAGGACTGTGGAATGGGGAATAGCAAAGTGAATTATAATTATATATATTAATTAATTCTTATAAATTTCCAGAAGCCTGTATCAACACCCACACTAATGCAACTGAAAGAGATGTTGAGACAAGTATTGCTGATATGTTGAAGAACGCCCCAAACAAACTCGGTGGAAACAGATACAAGGTAAAGTTTGCCAATTTGCTGTAGTCTAATTCAATTTCTTTTTAGTAATCTTCGAGAACATTTATGCTATGAATAAGATAAAATAATGTAACTGATTTTGATTTATTTACTATTTATTATTTATTTACCGTTATTAGTATAATAGATCTCGTAATAATTTTGCAAAAATAATGGCATTTACTATTTTAAAAAGCTCGGGTGCAGGGGGGGGGGGTTATGTAAAAACCTGGTTTGTGCCTCGGAGAGGCTATGGGATCCAGTAAGATCGTCCTTCCTTTCCTCCCTAGAATCTGGATGTAGCAGGTGCTCAATTGTCAAAAGTGAAAAATTGGTTTTGTCTTCCGAATGCACCATTTCTGTAAATTTGCTAATAATCTTTTAAAAATAGTAAATGCCATTATTTTTGCAAAATTATTACGAGATCTATTATACTAATAACGGTTTGATAAAATACAGAAGACTGCCTACTGGTTTTACCTGTAATAAGGTTTGATACAGATGATTATGATTATGGTTTTGGCCTCCACCACCCTCTCACCTAACTTGTTCCAACCATGTCTACCACGGTTTTGTCTTCCGAATGCACCATTTCTGTAAATTTGCTAATAATCTTTTAAAAATAGTAAATGCCATTATTTTTGCAAAATTATTACGAGATCTATTATACTAATAACGGTTTGATAAAATACAGTAGACTGCCTACTGGTTTTACCTGTAATAAGGTTTGATACAGATGATTATGATTATGGTTTTGGCCTCCACCACCCTCTCACCTAACTTGTTCCAACCATGTCTACCACGGTTTTGTCTTCCGAATGCACCATTTCTGTAAATTTGCTAATAATCTTTTAAAAATAGTAAATGCCATTATTTTTGCAAAATTATTACGAGATCTATTATACTAATAACGGTTTGATAAAATACAGTAGACTGCCTACTGGTTTTACCTGTAATAAGGTTTGATACAGATGATTATGATTATGGTTTTGGCCTCCACCACCCTCTCACCTAACTTGTTCCAACCATGTCTACCACGGTTTTGTCTTCCGAATGCACCATTTCTGTAAATTTGCTAATAATCTTTTAAAAATAGTAAATGCCATTATTTTTGCAAAATTATTACGAGATCTATTATACTAATAACGGTTTGATAAAATACAGTAGACTGCCTACTGGTTTTACCTGTAATAAGGTTTGATACAGATGATTATGATTATGGTTTTGGCCTCCACCACCCTCTCACCTAACTTGTTCCAACCATGTCTACCACGGTTTTGTCTTCCGAATGCACCATTTCTGTAAATTTGCTAATAATCTTTTAAAAATAGTAAATGCCATTATTTTTGCAAAATTATTACGAGATCTATTATACTAATAACGGTTTGATAAAATACAGTAGACTGCCTACTGGTTTTACCTGTAATAAGATTTGATACAGATGATTATGATTATGGTTTTGGCCTCCACCACCCTCTCACCTAACTTGTTCCAACCATGTCTACCACGGTTTTGTCTTCCGAATGCACCATTTCTGTAAATTTGCTAATAATCTTTTAAAAATAGTAAATGCCATTATTTTTGCAAAATTATTACGAGATCTATTATACTAATAACGGTTTGATAAAATACAGTAGACTGCCTACTGGTTTTACCTGTAATAAGGTTTGATACAGATGATTATGATTATGGTTTTGGCCTCCACCACCCTCTCACCTAACTTGTTCCAACCATGTCTACCACGGTTTTGTCTTCCGAATGCACCATTTCTGTAAATTTGCTAATAATCTTTTAAAAATAGTAAATGCCATTATTTTTGCAAAATTATTACGAGATCTATTATACTAATAACGGTTTGATAAAATACAGTAGACTGCCTACTGGTTTTACCTGTAATAAGGTTTGATACAGATGATTATGATTATGGTTTTGGCCTCCACCACCCTCTCACCTAACTTGTTCCAACCATGTCTACCACGGTTTTGTCTTCCGAATGCACCATTTGTGTAAATTTGCTAATAATCTTTTAAAAATAGTAAATGCCATTATTTTTGCAAAATTATTACGAGATCTATTATACTAATAACGGTTTGATAAAATACAGTAGACTGCCTACTGGTTTTACCTGTAATAAGGTTTGATACAGATGATTATGATTATGGTTTTGGCCTCCACCACCCTCTCACCTAACTTGTTCCAACCATGTCTACCACGGTTTTGTCTTCCGAATGCACCATTTCTGTAAATTTGCTAATAATCTTTTAAAAATAGTAAATTTCATTATTTTTGCAAAATTATTACGAGATCTATTATACTAATAACGGTTTGATAAAATACAGTAGACTGCCTACTGGTTTTACCTGTAATAAGGTTTGATACAGATGATTATGATTATGGTTTTGGCCTCCACCACCCTCTCACCTAACTTGTTCCAACCATGTCTACCACGGTTTTGTCTTCCGAATGCACCATTTCTGTAAATTTGCTAATAATCTTTTAAAAATAGTAAATGCCATTATTTTTGCAAAATTATTACGAGATCTATTATACTAATAACGGTTTGATAAAATACAGTAGACTGCCTACTGGTTTTACCTGTAATAAGGTTTGATACAGATGATTATGATTATGGTTTTGGCCTCCACCACCCTCTCACCTAACTTGTTCCAACCATGTCTACCACGGTTTTGTCTTCCGAATGCACCATTTCTGTAAATTTGCTAATAATCTTTTAAAAATAGTAAATGCCATTATTTTTGCAAAATTATTACGAGATCTATTATACTAATAACGGTTTGATAAAATACAGTAGACTGCCTACTGGTTTTACCTGTAATAAGGTTTGATACAGATGATTATGATTATGGTTTTGGCCTCCACCACCCTCTCACCTAACTTGTTCCAACCATGTCTACCACGGTTTTGTCTTCCGAATGCACCATTTCTGTAAATTTGCTAATAATCTTTTAAAAATAGTAAATGCCATTATTTTTGCAAAATTATTACGAGATCTATTATACTAATAACGGTTTGATAAAATACAGTAGACTGCCTACTGGTTTTACCTGTAATAAGGTTTGATACAGATGATTATGATTATGGTTTTGGCCTCCACCACCCTCTCACCTAACTTGTTCCAACCATGTCTACCACGGTTTTGTCTTCCGAATGCACCATTTCTGTAAATTTGCTAATAATCTTTTAAAAATAGTAAATGCCATTATTTTTGCAAAATTATTACGAGATCTATTATACTAATAACGGTTTGATAAAATACAGAAGACTGCCTACTGGTTTTACCTGTAATAAGGTTTGATACAGATGATTATGATTATGGTTTTGGCCTCCACCACCCTCTCACCTAACTTGTTCCAACCATGTCTACCACGGTTTTGTCTTCCGAATGCACCATTTCTGTAAATTTGCTAATAATCTTTTAAAAATAGTAAATGCCATTATTTTTGCAAAATTATTACGAGATCTATTATACTAATAACGGTTTGATAAAATACAGTAGACTGCCTACTGGTTTTACCTGTAATAAGGTTTGATACAGATGATTATGATTATGGTTTTGGCCTCCACCACCCTCTCACCTAACTTGTTCCAACCATGTCTACCACGGTTTTGTCTTCCGAATGCACCATTTGTGTAAATTTGCTAATAATCTTTTAAAAATAGTAAATGCCATTATTTTTGCAAAATTATTACGAGATCTATTATACTAATAACGGTTTGATAAAATACAGTAGACTGCCTACTGGTTTTACCTGTAATAAGGTTTGATACAGATGATTATGATTATGGTTTTGGCCTCCACCACCCTCTCACCTAACTTGTTCCAACCATGTCTACCACGGTTTTGTCTTCCGAATGCACCATTTCTGTAAATTTGCTAATAATCTTTTAAAAATAGTAAATGCCATTATTTTTGCAAAATTATTACGAGATCTATTATACTAATAACGGTTTGATAAAATACAGAAGACTGCCTACTGGTTTTACCTGTAATAAGGTTTGATACAGATGATTATGATTATGGTTTTGGCCTCCACCACCCTCTCACCTAACTTGTTCCAACCATGTCTACCACGGTTTTGTCTTCCGAATGCACCATTTGTGTAAATTTGCTAATAATCTTTTAAAAATAGTAAATGCCATTATTTTTGCAAAATTATTACGAGATCTATTATACTAATAACGGTTTGATAAAATACAGTAGACTGCCTACTGGTTTTACCTGTAATAAGGTTTGATACAGATGATTATGATTATGGTTTTGGCCTCCACCACCCTCTCACCTAACTTGTTCCAACCATGTCTACCACGGTTTTGTCTTCCGAATGCACCATTTCTGTAAATTTGCTAATAATCTTTTAAAAATAGTAAATTTCATTATTTTTGCAAAATTATTACGAGATCTATTATACTAATAACGGTTTGATAAAATACAGTAGACTGCCTACTGGTTTTACCTGTAATAAGGTTTGATACAGATGATTATGATTATGGTTTTGGCCTCCACCACCCTCTCACCTAACTTGTTCCAACCATGTCTACCACGGTTTTGTCTTCCGAATGCACCATTTCTGTAAATTTGCTAATAATCTTTTAAAAATAGTAAATGCCATTATTTTTGCAAAATTATTACGAGATCTATTATACTAATAACGGTTTGATAAAATACAGTAGACTGCCTACTGGTTTTACCTGTAATAAGGTTTGATACAGATGATTATGATTATGGTTTTGGCCTCCACCACCCTCTCACCTAACTTGTTCCAACCATGTCTACCACGGTTTTGTCTTCCGAATGCACCATTTCTGTAAATTTGCTAATAATCTTTTAAAAATAGTAAATGCCATTATTTTTGCAAAATTATTACGAGATCTATTATACTAATAACGGTTTGATAAAATACAGTAGACTGCCTACTGGTTTTACCTGTAATAAGGTTTGATACAGATGATTATGATTATGGTTTTGGCCTCCACCACCCTCTCACCTAACTTGTTCCAACCATGTCTACCACGGTTTTGTCTTCCGAATGCACCATTTCTGTAAATTTGCTAATAATCTTTTAAAAATAGTAAATGCCATTATTTTTGCAAAATTATTACGAGATCTATTATACTAATAACGGTTTGATAAAATACAGTAGACTGCCTGCTGGTTTTACCTGTAATAAGGTTTGATACAGATGATTATGATTATGGTTTTGGCCTCCACCACCCTCTCACCTAACTTGTTCCAACCATGTCTACCACGGTTTTGTCTTCCGAATGCACCATTTCTGTAAATTTGCTAATAATCTTTTAAAAATAGTAAATGCCATTATTTTTGCAAAATTATTACGAGATCTATTATACTAATAACGGTTTGATAAAATACAGAAGACTGCCTACTGGTTTTACCTGTAATAAGGTTTGATACAGATGATTATGATTATGGTTTTGGCCTCCACCACCCTCTCACCTAACTTGTTCCAACCATGTCTACCACGGTTTTGTCTTCCGAATGCACCATTTCTGTAAATTTGCTAATAATCTTTTAAAAATAGTAAATGCCATTATTTTTGCAAAATTATTACGAGATCTATTATACTAATAACGGTTTGATAAAATACAGTAGACTGCCTACTGGTTTTACCTGTAATAAGGTTTGATACAGATGATTATGATTATGGTTTTGGCCTCCACCACCCTCTCACCTAACTTGTTCCAACCATGTCTACCACGGTTTTGTCTTCCGAATGCACCATTTGTGTAAATTTGCTAATAATCTTTTAAAAATAGTAAATGCCATTATTTTTGCAAAATTATTACGAGATCTATTATACTAATAACGGTTTGATAAAATACAGT